>NC_081405.1:205589927-205889927 GCF_030272615.1 Cryptomeria japonica | reverse complement strand
TGAGCCTATTGCCAATGATCACATAGAGCCCTATACTCCCAGTCCTCTCAATATGAATTGTACCATCCATGAAGAAAAAGAGTAAATTTTAGTAAGAGAGCCTGAAACTCAATTGGAAGAGGTTCCTGATTGCCTACCTGATGAGTGGGCAAATGCATTTCAGTTTGACCCCAATGATGAGATCAAAGATATAGGCCTAGTTAACTATTACATCCATGAGGATGATGCCCCTATCCCCAATATCTCAAAAGAAGAAAATGGCATGCATCGATTGTGGGATATGTTCTTTGATGGCTCAAGGAACAAGAATGGTGTAGGGGTCAGTGTTCTTATTTCTCCAAGAGGGGATAAATACTACTTTTCTTTCAGAATTCATTTTGGTTCCACTAATAATGTAGCTAAGTATGAAGCTCTAATTTTGGGTCTCCAAACGACACCAAAGAGGGATCAAATCCTTAAAGGTGCACGGAGATAGTGAGTTGGTTGTAAATCAGGTCAAAGCTTAGAATACCACCAAGAACAACCTTCTCAAGTCCTACAAGCATAGAGCATGAAACCTAATTGAAGGCTTTGAGGCCTTCAATATTTCTAGTGTCCCTAGAAATCAAAATAAACATGTTGATAGATTAGCAGTAATTGGTGCCCAAAATGATATTCCATCTCATGTTGTAGCAAAGAAAGAGCAATAGATCAGACTTGTGGTGAGATCAACAATGCCTGATAATCAAGTAAATTGGCAAGTCTTTGACTCTGATCAACAAATTATGAGCTGCCTCTTGGATGAGGCTAAGTTCTCACACAAAAAGAAAAGTATGTTGCAAGACCAGTATGGAGATAAAATTATGTAGCTAAGTTCAAACAAGCTGCCCAAGGGATTGATCACCTTGGAAGGTATCTTCAACACTAATGATCAAATGAAAGAGAGAGAAATTAACCTCACTGCAAAGAAGGGACACTACAAATCAGTCCCTATATTTGATGGAAGAGCTCTCAAGTTGGGAAAGGTATGTTCCCAAAGTGATCAAGGTACTTTTGTCAATCTTTGTCAATAGTATAATGATATTTTTTCTTTTATATATGAGGATCCAAAAGGGTTTCACCCTATCCTAGCTCAACATACCATAGAGCTTGATCCTAATGCTAAGCTAGTTAGACGAAAGCAAAAACCTATAAACCCCAAAATTGAGCCTTTAATGAGAAAGGAGCTATCCAAGCTTATAAAATCTAGTATTATTTTTCCAATCAAGCATTCTTCTTGGGTAGATAAACTTGTTCCAGTTAGGAAGAAGAATGGGGAAATCAGATTGTGTGTAGAATTTAGGGACCTCAATAAAGCCTCCCTCAAGGACCATTATCTCCCTCCTTCCATGGAAAAATTTTTAACCAAAGTTAGTGGCTCAGAAAGATTTTCATTCTTGGATGGATACTCAAGGTATAATTAGATCCTAGTCCAATAATTAGACTAGTTTAAGATTGTATTTACTACTAAGTGGGGCACTTATGCCTATTGCAAAACGCCTTTTGGACTAACAAATGCAAGTGCAACTTTTCAAAGAGCCATGGATATGGCCTTTAAGGGAGTATTAGCAAAATTTGTACTAGTATATCTTGATGATATCACTGTATACTCCAAACATGCAGCAGACCATTTTGCTCACCTTGAGAAAGTATTCAAAAAGTGCAGAGAGTATGGTGTGTCTTTGAACCCTAACAAGCGTGTATTTGCCACTGATAAGGGAAAACTACTAGGACACATTGTATCCAAAGATGTCTTGGCTATAGATCTAGAAAGAATGGAAGCCATTGTGTCTCTTCCACTTCCACATCACAAGAAAGGACTTCAAAGCTTTTTGGGAAGAATCAACCTTGTCAAAAGGTCTATCCCAAACCTTGAAGCTTTGGTTAAGCCTCTCACATCAATGCTAAAGAAGGATTTTCCCTTCAAATAGACCAATGAAGGGAAGGAAGTCTTTGATTAGATCAAACAGGCCATTTCTTAGGCTCCTACCCTAGTAAATCCAATCTATGAGAAAGATTTAGTCCTCTACACCTTGGAAGGAGAACAAAGTATATCTACTATCCAAAAATAGTTAAATAATGAAGGGTTGGAGAAACCTATGGGTTTTTTAAGTGAAGGCCTAAAGGACTATGAGTTTAAGTATAGATATGTGAAAACCAAGTCATCATAGTGGTGAGAGAATTAAAAATGTTTAGGCACATGCTCTCAAACAATCGGATTCAACTTTTGGTTCCACATGTCAATGTTAAGGATTTCCTCCTCAACCAAGACAGGTGAGAAAATGTTGTCCATTTGGTGGAATTAATTATGTGTTGCATTGATTTTTTTCCATTCATGTCAACACTAGCTATTTGGATTCTTTACTGGCACCCTTCTGGTCCCAGTAGGTTGAGTGGTTTCTGGTTAACTTGGATCTGGCATGATCTAGTACACTCCAGTATAATATAGTGATGGAATTGGTTTTTTCATGATGCTTGTACTCATACTTGATCAGTTGGTTTTGGTTTGGTGATTGGATGCTATCCCACCTGCTTAGAAGATTGGTTTCTAGTTTCAGCAAGGGTTTCATCGGCAAAGCTTTTGGTGGAGATCTTTGATGAATTGCATAAGTGGTGTTGGTGCAGCTTCTGATGGAGTTTCAAGATGTTGTTGGTAATCATGTTTGAGACTTGGTGTTTGGAGATTATTGTTTAAGCGTGTGGAACTATACTTGGTCCCGGTTGATCTAGGTTATGGACCGAAATTAATATAATGTGTGGATATGACCTATTGTTGTATTTTTAGGATGTCTCATGTCTTGTTATTATTTGTTTGGTCTAAGGCTGACATGGTTTGTAATTATGTAATCATTTTATTGTCTGGTGGATGACCTAATTGTTTATGGTCGAGGGTTTGTATAAATAGATGTAAGATCTCATTATAGATCATTATGGTTAATGTAAGAGGTCATGGTCAAGGAATGTAATGTGTGAATAATAAAATATCATTCAAGCAGAGGAGTTGGTCAATCATTGGAGATCAAATGGGTTTGAGTAAGAGAAATAAATCCTCTAGTATTGAGCTTAACCAAAACTATACTCAGGCATAAGAGATGCTATCTTTTGCAGTTCAACACTTCTCCAGATTGTAGTCTGGATTTGTATGTAGTCAATGAGGCTCCTTTTGTGATGATCAGTGTGCTCTAGGTTGTTGGCCTTCCTGCAAGTGCAGGCCCCTTAATTGTAATTCAAATACTTACTGTAGAAGTATTATCTGACTGTGGGTAGGCTTCCCACCGTGGTTTTTCCCTTTACCAAGTTTTCCACATACAAATATTGGTGTTGTGTGGATGGCTTTTATTTGGTGATTATTGTTTATGCTTAATTGGATTAACTTATATTCCAATATTATTGTTTTGGGTTTTGGTATTAAAGTTTAAATTGCTAATGCTTCCTGTAATCTATGACAACTAACTCAACACCCCCCCCCTCTCTCAGTTATCTTCTGGTTATCTGAATTGTCTAACAATTGGTATCAAATCTTTGGTCCTCTCTATGGAAAGCTTAACCACTTGAGGAAGATCCTATGACGACTAATAGTTCAAGTTCATCTAGTTCTTTTGGAGCTATCTTTTGAAGGGATATACTGAGGCTTGAAGGAACAAATTACACAGTATGGAAGATTCAGATGGAGACTCATCTGAGATGTCTTGGCAAGGAGATTTGGGAGATCACACAGAATGGTGTCACACCCTTTAATCTAGGATCTAGCAATCCTCCTTCGACTAACCTGGACAAGGAGCTTGAGAATAATTATAGAGCAAGAGAAGCCCTCTTGTGTGCACTTTCTTATCAGCAAATAATGGGATTAACAGACAAATCATTTGGGAAGGCTATATGGGATAAGTTGCAGACTCTTAATGAAGGTGACCCTACAGTAAACATTGCTAAACTTGATGATTACAAGGTGAGATATGAAAACCTGAAGATGGAAGAAGATGAAAGGATTACTGCATTCATGGAAAGGGTAAATGAGATTTTTATGGGAATTCAATGTTGTGGTGGAACTCTAAGTGAAGATGAAATTGTTTCTAAAGTCATGAGAGCCCTACCACAGGCTTACAAAATGAAGGCTACTACTATCAATGAATTGAGAACAATGGCTAATAAATCTGTCAACAGAGATACTTTGGTTGGGAAACTATCTTCTTTTGAGCTTGAGGAATTTGGACCTTCTAGAGCTGTGAAGACTAAACCTGCTTTTCATGCATCTACATCTACAACCAGTAAGCAAGACTAGAAAGCTTTATATGCAAAGGTGTTAGAAGATATGAAGATAGAATATGATGAGTTTGAGAAACTTGAAGCACTATTTTCTAGAAGAGTACCGAAAGGACCGGTAGGAAGTAAGTATGAAAGAAAAGCACCTTTTAAATGTTTTGCATGTAATAAGATTGGTCATTTTGCATCTAGATGTCCTGAAAGGAATTCAAGATTTGAAGAAAGAGTTAAAAGATCATTTAAGCCTAACCCTGGATATCAAAACAAGTATAGATTCAAGAAAAAAAAAGACAAATCATGCTGCGTAGCGGATGAGGAAGGCATTACTGATTCAGATGATGAACTGGCAGAAGACTCTGCTAGTGGATCCAGTAATGGGAAGGAATGGGTGTTCCTGGCTATCAAGGAAAATGATCTAACACTAGAAGAGAATGTAATTGAGGAGAAGGCACTTGATGCTAAAATTGAGGACAAGGATGAATGGGTAATTGGCAGTGGTTGTTCACATCATATGACTAGAGATAAAGGGAAGTTTCTATCTTTGCAAGAATTTCACAGTGGACTAGTTAGATTTGGACATGAAAAGGCATATATGATCAAAGGAAAAGGAACTATATCATTGGATGGTAAGAACAATACTGACCAATTTTATTATGTTGAAGGTTTGAAGCATAGTCTTTTGAGTGTAGGACAATGGGTAGATAAGGGATTTAATTACAATTCAAGGATGGAAAATGCAAAATCATTAATAGATCTGGCTTGGAGATTGCAACTAGGACATAGACAAAAGGTAACATATTTCATTTGAACTCTAGTGAGAAGACATGTTTGATTACACAGGTTGATGAGAGTTGGCTATGGCATAAAAGGCTATGTCATGTGAATTTTGATTACATTGTGAAGATCAGTTCAACTAAGGTTGTTAGAGATATACCTAAGATTATCAAGCCCTATAATCTGGTATGTAAAGAATGTCAAATGGGTAAATAGGTAAGAACCTCTTTTAGGAGTATACAAGATAAATCAAATGATGTTCTTGATCTTATTCATACTGATTTGTGTGGCCCTGCTAGAGATAAAAGTTTTCATGGTGATAGATATTTCATGCTAATCACTGATGATTATTCTAGAATGATGCAGGTTACTTTTTTGAGAGAGAAATCTGAAGCATTTGAAAAGTTTAAAATCTTTAAGGCTAAAGTGGAAACTGAGACAGGATTGAAGATTAAATTTTTGAGATAAGATCATGGTGGACAATTCACATCCGGTGAGTTTAATAACTTTTGTGACAAGCATGGTATGAGAAGACAATTTTCTACTCCCAAGACACCTCAACAGAATGGAGTTGTGGAAAGGAAAAACAAAACCATCTTGGATGCTGCTAGAACAATGATGATGGAAGCAAATGTACCTCATATCTACTAGAGAGAAGCAGTGAGTATAGCAGTTTACACATTCAATAGAGAACATATCAAAGGAGAAACAGGTAAGACACCTTATGAATTATGGTTTGGCAATACACCTAGAGTTAAGTATTTTAGAGTTTTTGGTAGTAAATGTTATATCAGGAGAGATGATACTATTGGTAAATTATATCCTAGATGTGATTAAGGCATATTTCTTGGTTATTCTAATGAAAACAAAGCATATAGATGTTATAATAAGAGATTGTAGAGAATTGTGGAAAGTGCTAATGTAAAAGTAGATGAGATAAATAGAAGTCAAATCAAAGTTTATGAGAAGGAACTGGCAAGGAAATGATTATATCTGAACCGGTAGCACCTTTATTGGAACATAGAGTTGAACCAGTTACTCTGGCAACATCAAAGAATTCTATAGTAACTGAAGAACATGGAAGAGTAACAGAGAGTCAGAAGACTCCTAGGTAGGTGAGATTGAATCATTTTGCAGATCAAATCATTGGGGATAAGAACAATGGAGTGATGACAAGAAGAAGACTGGCAACTAGTGAGGTATGTTTAATTTCACAAGTTGAAGTGGTATCAGTAATTGCGGTATGTAAAGATGAACATTGGTTGAAAGATATGGAAGAAGAATTAGATTAGATTGAGAAAAATAACACATGGACTTTGGTTCCCTGGCCTAAACATAAAAATGTTATTCAAACTAAATGGGTTTTTAGGAATAAATTGAATGAGGATGGTCAAGTTATAAGGAATAAGGATAGATTGGTTTGTAAAGGATATTCTCAGAAGGAAGGAATTGATTATGGAGAGACTTTTGTACCGGTAGCTAGGAGTGAAGTTGTAAGATTATTTCTTGCCTATGTTGCTTATAAAAACTACAAGGTTTATCAGATGGATGTTAAATGTGCATTTTTGAATGGGGATCTTGATGAGGAAGTTTATATTGAGCAACCTGATGGTTTTTCACTATCAGGTGATACTGATATAGTTTATAGATTAAGGAAAGCTTTATATGGATTGAAACAAGCACCTAGAGCTTGGTATGCAAGGTTGAATAAATATCTTTTGAAGCTTGGTTTTACTTAGGGCAGTGCTGATAGTAACTTATATTATAAAACCATTGATTATGATATACTGATTGTTGAAGTATTTGTTGATGACATTATTTTTGGAGGTGAAGATAAATTATGCATAGAATTTTCTAAGAATATGGAGAAAGAATTTGAGATGTCTATGATTGGTAAGATGAAATTTTTCTTAGGTTTGCAGATTATTCAAACTGACAAAGGTATTTTTATCTGTCAAACTAAATATGCTAAGGAAATGTTGAAGAAATTTGGTATGGGAGATTCTAAACTGGTAAGTACACCTATGGTTACAAGTGATAAATTCACAAGAAAAGATGTTTCTACATGAGTAAATCCTACAAGATACAAATCTATGATTGGAGGTCTACTTTATTTGACTCAGACTAGGCCTGACATTATGAATGTTGTTTGTATTGTTTCAATATTTTAGAGTGATCCTAGAGAAAATCATGAGATGGTGCTGAAGAGGATTTTTAGATACTTGCAAGGTACATTAGAATATGGCTTATGGTACCCTAAGGATGATAACTTTAATTCATGTGCATATACAGATGTTGATTGGGCTAGAGATGTTGATGATTGGAAAAGTACTTTCGGTGGAGCTTTCTTTCTTGGAAAGAAGTTTGTTTCATGGATCACTAAGAAACAGTCATGTACTTCTTTATCTACTGTTGAAGCTAACTATGTTGTTGCTACTACTAACTATACACAAGTTTTATGGATGAAGCAAATGTTGAAGGATATAAAGGTGGATTGTGATGCACCGGTAGTTATTCACTGTGATAACTCTGTTGCTATTGATATATCAAAGAATCCAGTATTTCATTCTAAGACAAAGCACATATCTATCTAGTATAACTTTTTGAAGGAGAAGGTGGAAGCAAATGAAGTTAAACTAGTTTATGTGAACACTAAAGAACAAATTGTAGATATTTTTTCTAAACCTTTATCCAAGGAATCATTTGAATACCTAAGAGACAGATTGGGGGTTTCTGCCCCTCCGATGGAGACTTGATTGATGTAGTTTGCCATCAGTCTGACATGCATTATCAGAGATACTATTCATTCTGGCACTGATGTGGGATGATACTGCTTAAGGGGAGTAGTCAACTTTGAGATTCAAAGGCTCCTATTATTGCTTTGATATTTTTGTCAGTTTTCTAGCATTGATGTCAAAGGGGCAATGATATTGATGTGAAAAAGTTAAAGATATTAGTCAAAGGGGGAGTGATATTGATATTCAAAGCTATATGCGAAATATTGTTGGTTGTCTTCCACAGGGGGACACTTGTTTGGCATTTCTTGGTACTTAGATGTTTTCACATCTAGTGTTGCTATCAATGCCAAAGGGGGAGATTTTTGGCCATTTGGTGGAATTTATTATGTGTTGCATTTATGTTTTGCAATTGATGTGAACACTAGTTGTTTGGATTCTTTATCACCACCCTTCTAGTCTCAATAGGTTGAGTAGTTTATGGTTAACTTGGATCTAGAATGATCTGGTAGACTCTGATATAATCTAGTGATGAAATTGGTTTGTTCATAATGCTTATACACATGCTTGATCAGTTGGTTTTGGTTTGGTGATTGGATGGTATCCTACCTGCTTAGAAGCTTGGTTTCTGGTTCCGATGAGGGTTTCACCAACAGTGCTTTTGGTGGAGATCTTTGATGAATTGCATAAGTGGTGTTGGTGCAGCTTCTGATGGAGTTTCAAGATGTTGTTGGTAATCATGTTTGAGACTTGGAATTTGGAGATCATTGCTAAAGTGTGTGGACCTATACTTGGTCCCAGTTGATCTAGGTTATGGACCAGAATTAATGTAACGTGTGGATAGGACCTATTGTGGTATTTCTAGGATGTCTTATGTGTTGTTATTACTTGTTTGGTCTAAGGCCAACATGGTTTGTAATCATGTAATCAGTTTATTATCTAGTGGCTGACCTGATTGTTTACGGTCGAGGGTTTGTATAAATAGATGTAAGATCTCATTGTAGATCACCATGGTTAATGTAAGAGGTCATGGTCAAGGAATGTAATGTGCGAATAATGTAATATCATTCAGGCAGAGGAGTTGGTCGATCATTGGAGATCGAATTGGGTTTGTGTAAGAGGATTTAGTCCTCTGGTATTGATCTTAACCGGAACTATACTCAAGAATAGGAGATGCTATCTTTTGCAGTTCAACACTTCTCTGGATTATAGTCTGGGTTTGTATGTAGTCAATGAGGCTCCTTTTGTGTTGAGCAGTGTGCTCTAGGTTGTTCGCCTTCCTGCAAGTGCAAGCCCCTTCATTGTAATTCACATACTTACTATAGAAGTATTATTTGAACATGGGTACGATTCCCACCGTGGTTTTCCCTTTACCGGGTTTTCTACGTACAAATCTTGGTGTTGTGTGGATGGCTAATTATTTTGTGATTATTGTTTATGCTTAATTGGATTAACTGCTATTCCAGTATTATTTTTTTGGGTTTCGATATTAAATTTTAAATTGCTAATGATTCTGATAATCTATGACAACTGATTCATGCCCCACCCTTCTTAGTTGTCTTTTGGTTATCTAAACTGTCTAACAAAAAAGAGGTGGATGGATCACTGAGGTCATGGAGTATGACCTTTACATAAAAATTACAAGGTTAGTGAGGGGAAGAGGACTCTGTGAGTAGTTCAATTCATCCTTTTAGAAAGGTTCAGAGGTCTCCCTCTTGCTGCATGAAGAAGAGTAAATTCAGATTCAACAAAATGTACAAACTAATTGGTTTGATAACATGATTGCCTTCCTAGGGGATGGCAACTATCCTCCCCATTTCAATAGAACCAAGAGGAGACATTTCAGGTTGCAATCCATCCCCTATGCTTTGGTGGATGGTATTTTATTAAAAAAGGATCTAAATGGCATCCTGCTAAGGTGAATTAAGGGTAATCAGACCAATAGGCTACTAGACGGATTTCATAATGGACCCTTAGGTGGTCACTTCTCAGCAAGAACCATGGCCATGAAAATCATAAGAGCGGGCTATTATTGTCCTTCCCTATTTGGTGATGCTCACATATGGGTCAAGAAGTGCAAGGAGTGTGCTCTCTTTGTAGGAAAACAAAGATTAGCAACACTACCCCTTCATCCTATCTTTGTTGATCAGTTGTTTGCACAATGGGGGCTTGATTTTATTGGCACCATTAATCCAACATCAAGTGCAGGCCATAAGTGGATTTTGGCCACCATAGAATATTTCACAAGGTGGATAGAGTTTGTTGCTTTGAAGGATACAACCAAGAATTTAGTGGTTCAATTCCTTGAGGGTATTGCAACTAGATTTGGGTCCCCTTCTACAATTATATCAGACAATGCTAAGGCCTTTGTGGGATCTCAAATCAGTATATGGGCAGTCCAGCATGATGTGTTTTTCAAAACATCATCAAATTATTATCCCTGAGGAAATGCCTTAGCTAAGTCCTCCAACAAAAATCTCATTAGAATCATCAAGAGGAATCTTGAAGACAATCAGAGGTCATGGCACCTTAAGTTGGGAACAGCCCTATGGACTAATAGAATCACTCCCAAAAGAGCTTTAGGCAAATCACCTTTTATGCTTGTATATGGAAGGGAAGAAAGGCTTCCCTTATCCCTTGAGTTTCCATCCCTAGACCTAGCACATTAGTTGGAGCTCTTGGAAAATGATGCCATATCAGTAAAATATGCAAAGCTTCAAGAGGTTAGAGGCAGGGCCAAGCCGACCCTAAATGTACATCAGGGACACGTACGGAAATACTTTGACAAGAAAGCCATTTTGAGGACCTTCCAATTTGGAGATTTTTTCCTAAAATGGGATGCTGACAAAGAAAAACCAAGTAGGCACTCAAAATTTGATGCCACATGGAGTGGCTCCTATGTGATAACAGGCTGCAAAGAGACTAATTCTTTCAATATAGCCAGGCTAAATGGTAAAGTCTTTCCTATTGTGGTCAATGGTATACACCTCAAAGCATGTGCTTAGGGTGACTTTCAGCCATTGTAAATATTATAAATGCCTGTAGTTAGTTTTTCTAGCTTTCCAGGAAGTGTGCGTGCACAGGTCATCTCTTCTAGAGTGGCTAAATTTTGACATTTTGAAGGATATAGCGAGGAGTTTCATTTTTGTTTTCCCCTTTTGACATGTGCCCAATAAATATACACAGGTACATGTGGCCTTTCCCTAAGAAAACTTAGGGCCCCATCTAAGTTGCCAAAATGTTGACTATTTATGTGTCAACTTAACTTCATCAAGCCTAAGAAATATTTTGCATAACCTGCATGTTACGCACATTGTATTGGTGGAAAAATAGAGGAGTTTATTTTGCCTTGTTACTCTTTTCAGGCTCCATGTTCTATTTTTGAGTTGACTGGGTCGGCTAGTCAACTCACTTAAGTTTATACCAACTAGAGGGTCCCTTCTTCATGGTGGGACTGACCCCTTTCACCCGCTACAGGCTGGCGGGAGTTATTTTTTATCACTTATCATGCAGTCAGGAACTTTCCACTTTTGTTCCTTGCTATGAATTTTTCACGTTTGCATGACTGCATGATAAGCGATGCTACCAGGGGGAAAGGAAGTTATTATCGCTTGATTTTCCTATCACTCTTTTCTTGCAAATAGTCCAACAATGTGACTTTTCCACTTTCATGCAACAAGGCAATAAGCAATGCGATTAGAAGGAAGAGACTGTTATCATTGTTTTGCAATGATCAAGAACTGGGTCCCACCCTTGGCTGCAATACCACAATGTGGTTGTTTAGTCGATGGGCCCGGCCTTCATGGTGTGATCTTAGTTGTCCATCTGCATGTGATAAGGAGGATCTAGTGGCCCAAATTTAAACTGGAGGTGATCGTTGAAATTCAAACAGTTGTCTGGTAGTGGTTGTCGACTTAATGGGTCAAAAATCAATTTTTGACCCCACCAACTAACCAAATCAAATCCGATCCATCTCAACAATTTTCAGAGGGTCAAGGGATGAGGGTCATTACTCCACCATGACTCTTCAAACACTTCTCTCAGGCCACCCATGCTCATTTATTGCAAATTGAAGACTTTTGAGGCCTAGAAGAGGACATTCAGATGCCATCCCAATGTAGATTTCTCCTAATTTTTTAGGAGATGATTGTCCCTTACATGCCTCTATAGGAGTTTTCTAGAAGTTTTCCTCCATTTCCCATGTTCATTGAATGTGGAATGGAGACTTCTTCAGCCTACAGACACCACAGTGATGCCTTGTGCACATAGATTTCTCCTTTCTGTGGGGATATCTTAATTTTCTCTGGATGATGGACTTTTCTCAGATTGTACTTGCATGTCATCGGATCTCTCTCTAATCTGACCTCCCTCTAAGATTTGTTTTTGTAATGTAACCCTATAGGGGCTAGGGTTTCTAGCAATGGTTTCATTTTGAGTAATGCCTCAACTATAAAGGCAATTTTGGATCTTTCCAAATCATCATCTTCTTCTTTTCTTACAACTAACTACTAGTTTTCATGATTTGTAAAAGGTTGTCTTACCTCTACATGAATAAAATTTGCCTATCTTACCTTATTCAGCTTTTAGAATTTGTGTAATTCTTACCTTCTTATGTGAATAAAACCCTTTTGGTTGTCTTAGGCTATATGTGGTTGTGTTATTTGCCACTTTGAATGTCATTTGTGAACTAAGTGTAGTTCCTCTTGTTATTCATAAGAATCTTAACCTTCACATTTCCTTAGGTGACAGATTTGGATAGATTTTGTGCATACTTAGGGCAATTCTATTGATGTTTTTGTGCGGTCATAGGCAAAGAGGATCAAACTTTCAATCTAGGTGTGAACCTTATTTTCCTTTTTTCAAGCATCCCTCCTTCCTCCCTTTTCCCTCTCAAAACCAATAGAATATATATTTCAATGTTGGGTTAGTCCAACACTTGCACTCAGATTGGAAAGGAAGTCAGCCTTCTTCAGAGACTCAACGTCACTTTTGCAAGTCCCACACTTGCGAGGTTGTTTCCATGTTTCACAAGGTTGATGATCAAGTTTGATCATCACAAGGTGCAAATTTTGTGACAACAGGGTTATTTAACCACCTTGGTTGAATCTTGTTCATTGGCCAAATCCAACACTAATCTTGAACATAAGAAATTGGCATATCTTTTAGGGTTTGGCAAATTTGGTGATTTGGAAACCAACACAATGTGTACAACAAGTGGGAGAATGTTGGTAATTAGGTTTCATACACCTTTGATAATATTCATAATGTGTTATTTATTTATTTTATGTGTGGTACACTTAGGGAAACCTGGATGGATGTGCATCACTAGGACATAACTTTCTTGGGGCTACTTTATGTGTTGTATTGTAATATTGGGATTTATATTTAATAGGGGTGTAATGTTGATATATTATATTGTATTTGATATTGGGGAAAATGATTTAATAAAGTGAAAAATTAGTACCCAACATTAAATATTGGGTCAGTGGCTTGTAATCTTGTGGTATTAGTCACATGATTTTATGTAATACCACTTGGTGTTTTGTGGGAGCTTATTTCTATAAAATCAACCATAAGGGTAGTTGTTTAAGGTTGACTATAAGATGTTGAGAGAATCTCTTTTATCATTTGTGACTATTTGAAGCATGGCATGGGATGTGTGGGGTTGTTTGCTTGTTCACATGGAGTGCTTAAAGAGGGCTTGTAATACAAAGGTGTTCATGGATGTGTTGCAATCTCACATTGTTGAATAATAGATGATGAATGGATGATTTTGAAGGTTTCCCTAGGGTATATTTTGTGTCATACTTGTTGGGTATGTTGTCTATTCTTTTGTATGTGGATTCTGAATACTTGTTTACTTTGATTTCTCTTTTGGGTTATGTGGAAGTTATCATTGTATGGCTACATATTTTTCAATAGAATAGTACATTGGTTTTGTGTTTTTGGAGTGTGTGGTTTTTTACCTGAAAGGGTTTTCCCCACCTAAATATGTATGTTTTATGCACATGAATCATAACTTTCATATAAAGTGATAAATTAGGATCAACAAAATATCTAGAGAATAAAGTAGCAATTTTATCCTTCCAAATGCTAAAAATGTTGAAAACTACTAGATGTTAAGAGAGGGGGGTGAATCAACATATGCTAGAACTTGAGCAGATTAAATTCATAACATATATTCATCATTTGTGCATGAAAGTAAATAACCAAAACAAAAAATGTATCCATACCATAACACCAATATTTTTACGTGGAAACCCAACTGGGAAAAATCACAGTGAGAATCAAAATAATATATGTAACAAGTTTTTACAATAATTTAGGCCATAGGCCAGGAAGTTCACTGCTTTGAACTTGCATGATAATGTGCACAACCTTAGAGAAAGATACAAAGGAGAGACTTGATCAACTGAAGAACACTTCTTTAGGGAAAGATATAAATTACTTGTCTAGATACAATGAAGTTAAAATATTGAGCTACAAAATAAATGCATCTATCAATATGCGGGTAACAATTCACTGATTAATATTCATTTGACTCAATTTGCATTATAACACATCAAGATGTATTTCTTTTGTAGCATCCTAAATTGTACTCCCTTATAATTTTCACCATATTTTGGTCCCCACTGTAGTGTTTTCACCCCTAGGCCTAATGAGGAACTAATTTTCCTAATGTCATACAAATTTGACTTCATATTGACCTTATGCATCATTTAAACCCTTTGTCATGGCCCCTAAATTGGGTAGGAATAGGGTGTGGCACCTTGGTCCTCAATAGGACCAGGGTACCATGCCTTGGTCCTCCCAATTAGGGCCTTCTTTGGGCCCCTAGGCCATTTCAAAAATTGAGCGGGAAACTCGGGCACCTTTTAGCCCATGTCAGAAAATTAATATGTTTTTCAACTAGCAAGTATAAAAGGAGGCTTTCCCCTCTCATTTGAAAGAGACAAACATGAAATTCAATCTAACATCAAGCAATCAAGTATTCAAGTCAAGTGAGCAAGCAATCAGTCTTCCTTCAAGCATTGGAACAACAATAAGGTCAAGATTCAAGCATTGGAGTTGACATTCATGTTTCATGTTGTTGAAGACTTCATAAAACCTTAATTTCATGTGAAGACAAGAAAAAATTGACAAGGAGGAAATAGGTACAGAGTTGCAATCTTCAAAATAAGCATTATTACAATGATGAATTGATCCCCATTGAAGTGCAAAAATTTCAAAGGACCAAGGTGACCACTACCACAGTCCCAACATTTTAGGAGCTCTTTCTGGGAATGGGTCCAAATCTACTTACATTGCTTAGATCCAGGTTCGTGGCTCAATCTTACAACTATAGCTTATTGTTTATGCATTTCTACTTCAATTTCCAACACTTTTACCCTAATTTTAGCAACTCAACTTGCAAAAGAGGGTTTACGAATACACATCAACTCTCCCCCAATCCAATAAGAAATTTTAGTCCTAATCTTTGTTGGTTTGTTATTGGATCTATTGGATTGGGACCCTCTTTTGAATGTAATGGTATTTAAGTCATAAAATTAGGGGTTTCTTCCTTTTATAATGAAAAACCTAATTTTTCAACATTACAGCTTCAAACATGCATCATGTTCACAACATACATCTTACATTCTCATCTCCACCAGACATCTATGACACACACATCTACCTCATTTCATAGCCTAACTAATATATTCATTATATACCAATCAGATCAACAATAATCTCTATTAGGTCATCCAGATGAAGATGTAACATGTATATGCATCATTAACCTAAAACATTACATGTGGAAGACAAAAGAGATGTGTGAAAGTTCACACCAAGTTAACACACCTCCCAAATATTACCAAAAACACTTTACATGCAACCGTTCCAAACCAAACATATAAGGTAGTTCATATAGATATGTTTTGCTAAAACACTTAATCCAGACCCAAGAATAAGATATGTAAACCTCTACAAAACTAGCATAATGTAATAGGAAAATAATCCAATGATCCACAACATCCATAGAGAACTAGCAATATGAGGAATGTAGTACATTCCTATGTAATACCCTGAAATTATACAAACTCTTATCATAGACATAGATAGCTCTTACAGTAAACATATGTCCAATTGAAAAAAGTGAAATGTAGGAAGATCGGTCCACTATAACTATTCTATACCAATCCACAAAACTATCTAATACATTTATGGTGCAACCATACATTACCAGAAAAATATACCATTCACTAGAACAGTTTTTGGAGCAAGCAAAAAAAAAATTGTCCTCTAGAAACACAGCATATCATGAATACTTACTATCTAAACACTTATCCACCTATTCCTCAAAATGCCATATTGTTTTGCACAAGAATCTACATATAATTTTGCATCGTATTACTAACTAATAGATATCTAGACCAACAACCAATATTAAAGGCTTAACCAGAATATTATCAAACCATATACATATGTAACATATCACTTCTAAACCAATAGTTGGACCACCAATAAGACTTAACAACACATAATTGGACCAATAGCACCAACAACCAAACCACTACTAATTTTACCAACACTAACAACTAAGACTCGTATATTTGACATCAATAACAACTATGACTCATGTGTTCAACAATATCCCCCTTTGTCATTGATGAAAACAAAAATACTTCTCCGCATATAAAAATATCAAGACACTCTCCCCCTTTGACATCAAAGACAAAGGGTAAATCTTCTTACCAAAAAAAAATTCACATATCCATAACTCCCCCTATCAAAAATAATTACTTCAAAAATAGAGGAAGGACTGATCAACCAATTGTTGGAAATATGAGCTTGTATGGTTGTCAATGATGTCAAACCAAGTTATCTAGATGGATGTTGGTCTAGATATGCTCTTGGTTGTTGCAATTGTGCTTTGTGTTGCAGGTTGATTTGAGTATTTTGTTTTGGATAGTTATCTTTGTTCTCCGGTAAGGAATGTATCTGTCAGAGTGGTTTGGAAAGCTTTTGGTGTTCTTTTAGATATGTTGCAGAGTGTGTCATGATGATATACATAGTATTCTAAGTATGTTTCTTAGATAATTTCTTTGTTCCGCAAGAGATATTTGTTGCTTTAAGTTTAGGATATTCAGTTATGATGTGATTCCTTATGTCTAATTAAGTTATCTCAATTGGATCATATTATTTTGGTTCAGATAAAAGTTGTAAGTTGTATTGGGATGTAGTTACATTATGGGTCTCACCTTGGTGTGTGGATACCCACATTAAGTATTTTACATCAAAAGATGTTTGTGGCTGACTGATTGTTATATCTACATGTTACATTTGGTAATGGATTTGGAGAATGTATTAGTGTGTGCGTTATGTTGAATTAATATTGGAAAGATATCTTATAATGTATATTGGTTCTCTCTTTCCCCTGGAGTGGGTCATTTTTAGTTGTCTTAGTTTGGGTGACATATTTTTCATTTTCTATTTGGTTGACCCTCAATTAGGTTTTCAATATTGTATTTCATACTTAAAGAATGTGAATGGATGAGTCGAGTGTGTGTGGAAAAGTGAATTATATGTGAAGTGTATGTGAATGATATGCAAGCAAATCTGAGATTCTGAATGTGTGAAAGTTAGTTTAAGATATTTAAAGGTGATATATTCAAGAAGATATTATGTTGATAGAAACTTTGTTTGTCATGATGTTGGTCACTTGATGTAGTTTTTCAAGGATAATTTCATGCTCAGGACAATCCTTTTCATTTTAATTTAATTATTTTCTTCGTTGATAATTGACAGTGAGTCCCTCAACAGTAGTTTGTATCTTGCCCCGAAGAAGTGATCTTCAGTAAAGCAAGACCTAATTTTGTATCTTTCCTAAGTTCATGCACCTTATTCTACAAGTTTGGAGCAGTGAGCTCTTTGGTAGGAAGACATATTCATTGTAAATTATTGATATACATTGTGAGTTAGATTCTAATCGAGGTTTTTCCCTATTTGGGTTTTCCACATAAAATTGGTGATCATGTGTTGATGATTATTGTGTTATTGTTAAGTAAGTTGATGCTCCTTATATTTAATCTATTTTGAAGTTTTGGATTGATTCACCCCCTAGTCTTGTTGTGTGTTCAACACCAATGTCCATAAAACTACATACATTACTAGGTCAAACAACTTTAAATCATTTCTTAAGCCCCACAAGGGAAGATTCCCATGAATGAATAGAAATAGATAGAATCCTACTATGACACTCACACTCAAGATACAAATAAACTACAATATCAAATATATTAGTATTTGGCACACTTTGTTCCACCTTTTCAGCATCTATCAATATTCGAGTATATTTAGGACAACTACAACTCCATTGCATCTTTTAGATAATAAAACTATCTCATATAACCATCTCTTTGTTTCTATTGTAGAAATAATTGAGAGTGAAGATCATGAACCCTAGATCTTGTAGCGCTTTTATTATCTTTATAGATATCAAATGATTAAACCAACTCATTAAGCTGAGACTCAATAAATTCTATCTCATCCTTAAATTTTTTCATAGCAGTAGACCATCTCAAGAAATAGTGATATAACCATGCAACATTATCAATCACCTTTTTGAAATTCTCCAAATTAAGTTTAAGATTCTCATGTGTCCTTGCACACTTTTTTTCCATTTTTCTGCTAGGTTTATCTTAGTACATGGTTCATGTGAATCACTATTTTCATTATCAATAGAAGCCATATTCTCAATCAACATTTCTACCAACACTATTGGAAGTAAGTCTGAAACATCACCACAAACAAGATTGTTTCAAACCAGATGAGCAACAAGTGCTTGTTTAATAACATCCTAATTGTTGGGAAAATGGTGTCTCAACCTTAAATTTACATGAGGTTACTATTTATAGTAATTTTTTATTTGAGCATGAAATGGTGCGAAATTCTCCCAAAATAGATTGGTTAGATAAGCATGTCGGTAAATTTTCGTCAGAAGATCACAACTAGTTTTGAAGATATTAAAGTTTTCATTTTTGAAGGGTGCAATGAAAGGTTTAAATTTAATTTTTGAGTACTTTAGACCTTCTAAAATTCCCTTAAAAGTGGGTGTAGAAGGAATATCTATTTATGAGTTAACAGAGAACTTTGCAAGCTTTCCAATGCATCAAACGATTCGTCAATCAGACACCCAGTTCACAAATTATGGCCTTCGGAAGTTTGGACTCCTATAATAGGAAATATAAAATTGCATCAGACACATAAATCAGTTATAAAAGGGAGGAACATATGGTGATGTGTTTTTTTACACGTCATAGGGAATCTAGAATGGAGATAAGGTTAGCTCTACTTTATTCAGTGGTTTTAGCCCATATTTTTATAATATTGTTTGATGGTCTCTTGTATTGTATCTCTTATATATGAGGTGTGTGAGATAGAGGTTGTGTGTAAGAGCCTTATGGCTATTGAGTTACCTTTGAGTCTCTAATTAGCGATACTCCTATGAAGAGCTTTCTCTGTAAGTATATTGTAGTATGTTATTAATTTTTTAATAATATATTGAGTTGCTTTTGGAGTGTGGGGTTTTTCTCCCGAAAGGGTTTTCCCCATGTAAATTAATGTGTTGTTGTGTTGTGGTATGCATGATATTATGTTTATTTTTATTAAGTTATAACTGTTGTAACTATTTGTAAAAGTTTTACATTGCCCTCCTCTCAAGGTTAGTGTTGGAAGTTGTTCCACGACTTAACTTCCTTACACTAATCATATGTAGGAATGGTCAAATCCAGGTTACCAACATCCTTCAGACCATTAGGTCATCTAATAAAATCAAGAACTTTATCAACCTCTGGAGGACTTTCCCTAGAAGAAGCAGGGGAAACAGCAATCTTTTCTTTTTTTGCAACACCTTCTTGCACACTAGCCTTTTCTTGTTCTCCTTCATCACTTTCCACTACTATAGTATCTACACTCACCTTCTCAACTAGACTCATATGTTCATGTTTTAATATCTTAGAGATAGAGGAAGAAGTCTCTACATATAACTTCCTAGTCAAGTTTACCTTCTTAACATCACCTTTAGACACACCAACATCATCAACTTTCTTATTGTGCCATATTTTATGTAATGCCCCCCTAAGGAACCCCTGAGGACTAACAATGCACAAACTAAAATAACATAGAAATAAAAAAATTTTAACATAATACATTTTGTCTTTTAACTCATCATATAAATAGCCATTACAATGCACAAGTAGAACATAACTATGATAGTTAAAAATGGGATTGGGAAAACTAGGACCTAACCCCACTTTCCTCCATATATTGGAATACGAAAGCTCCTAAGGAAGTGATTCACTTTGATTAACTAGTGTGAAAGAGATTCAAGGAATACTCTTAGGGTTTCTATTCCTTTGCTGCTATGAAAGGGAAATGAGATAAATGTGCAATGATGAGAAACTAAGCTAGAACAATGAAAGAAATGACTAGGTAAAGTACAATAATAGAAAGATACAGAACTCAAACTGAGATACAATGTGTAGAGCTAGAGGGGAAATTCTGGTGTGCACATGATACTATAAATTGGGCCTGATTGAGCAAGACTAGGGCATTGGGTACTCTGGTTCTTGAACTGAGACGGAAACTAAAGGTCTACAAATTGAAGTCCCTAGGATGTGAACTACCAAAAAATACCACCAAATGTGGTGGACCAAGGCTTTGGGCACTCCAGTCTAGGACCTGAGCGTTGGGTGCTTTGGTCTTAGAAAACTGAGACCTCCTTCCAAATCTGCACTTGTATCTGCAAATTCTATATTTTTCGAAAGATCATAGCTCTGTCAGATTCTTTTACCTGCACCTGCAACTTGAAATATGGTGTTTGAGTGGATATATAGGTTTTTTCCTTATTCAAACCCCTTGTTTTGGTGATTTCCACCTCCACAAATAGCCAATGAAATGTGTGTATGTCCTAGAATTTTGTGTGTTTGCAAGATCCTAATGAGCTAGAATGCAAAATTTAGAGTTTTATGTTGAGTACAAACCCTAAATATAAATGAGAATGCTTCAAATCACAAATGTAATAATGGATCTAAAGAAAGAATGTGAATTTGAAAACAAGTGTTGTGAAACTCATATAAAGATATGAAAATAACATGAAATCATACTAAATCCTAAAGGAGAGGTACAAGCGAATAAACAGTAGGTGATCTCGTGTTATTCTTCAATATCTCCAAAGCTTTAATTGATTATGAAAATGATTGATGAAGACTTCATAGATGCTTGATTTGTTGATTGAAGATGTCACATAACCTGCACTTTCACTTCACAAGAGGCTCCTTTAATTGCTATAATTGTTGGATCCTTCAACTGAGGAAAGGTAAAGTTATATATATGAATCCCTAATTTTTTTTTTGATCAAAGGCCGACCTAGAATTGATATATTTTCACACAAAGCTATATTTAATTGGTATAATACCACCTAAATATGATCCTAAAATTCAAGTTCAAACTGTTGGGACCAAAATGTTGTACTCTAGTCTAGTCAACTTTTTTCTAAATTTTTAGGGATGCGTGGTATCGTGATTACAGAATCAATCCTAGATCAGTGTGATAATTCAAGGTGTTTAGATATGCGAAATTGGGCCTTAAAGGTCAAAATAGGACCTAATCAGGGCTTTGATAAATTAATTGAAAAGGACAAAATAAAAAGGGGCACACTTGGGTTAAGGGCCCAATTTTATGATGTGTGAAGTGATAAAAGAGGACTTTATATTTAATTTAATTAATTAATTAAATGCTTAAAGGGAATTTAAAAATTCAAAATGCAACACACTAATGCGGGTGCTAACCTAAGTGTGAAATTGTACCTCCCAATTAAGGGTGTACAATTTACGATGCTACATTTATCCCCCACTTTAGTGGTCATATGACACTACGTGCATATGCAATCTAAAGTACATAAAAGTAAACATTCATCAAAAAGGATATATCCATCAGGTGTCGAACGAAGCCCTTAGCGGTATCTGTAGTACATTATTAGGAATCACATCCTGCAAAACCAAATTATTAGATAAAATCACAAAATCACTTAAATACTTAGGAATGATGAAACTTGCAGGTAGCTATATGCCCCCCTATTTCAGCTTGCTAATGAGTGATTTGAAATAGGGTATCATGTTTACCACGTCGAATTGTGAAGGAAAATTGATGAAAAATGCTCACAACAAGGTTTGATACAAGATCAAAACTAATGGAGAATCATTTAGTAAGAAAGAGAACTAAGCTACAATTCCAACACAACCAACAATGTGAGAATTGGAACTCTCTGACACAAGATGAAAGATTAAGCGGAAAATGCATAATTAGGGTTTGGAAAAAGATCTACCTTGACAAGTGTAAAGGAATCTTTTTGATAGATAGGAGGAAGAGATAATTATCCAAAGAAATCCACCTTTGAGAATAGTAGGAATCTTTGATAAAGATAGAATCTTTTTAAAAAGAATAGAAGGAAAAGAAGAATACACACCTTCTCCAATATTTAGAAAAAGGTGGATTCTTAGCAAAGGATTTAACAATTTCACTAAGGAGATAATTTCATGAAAGATGTACTATTTCAAACAAAGAATAGGTCCTAAACAAGGAACACACATATTCTATGTGAGAAATGACATCAAATTAAAAATGCAACTCAACAAAGGAAAGGTGAATCATCAGAAAAAGAGATAGAAGATAGACATACCATTCTTGCTCCCAAGTATACAGACAAGGATATCAAAGAGGGATCACTTATCAAAACCCTCTTCTAAAAGAAGGAAAGAGATCCTCATCAAGGATAAGCACAAATGCAACATAGAAGGGTTCATTATAAAATATACTACTTAATAAAGAAAGGAATTTGATAAATGATTATAGACTTCCAACACCAAGGAAAAGGTCCCAATTAAGGATATGTACTGAAGATCCTTATTAGGGATACTTGTTCCAATATGAGAGAGGGAACTCCCAATAGCAATATCCACCTCTACAATCAATAAGAGATCCTTATAGAAGACACTAATTCACAAAGGGCAAAGTTTTAACCTTAAGAAGGAGAGATGTGTGAATTCATTCTTGCCCCCATACATAGAGACAAGAGATGGGACAAAAATAGGCTATTATGTTGATTCCAAAGTATGATTGCATATGAAATTGTACTATCATAAATGATAGTGAGCCCCCAATAGGTAGGCTACCAATGTCACATAGTGAAGAGCAACATAATAGCCACTAATATTATTTAAATATATGATATATTGGATCAAGAACTTCAATAAGACATGTTAAATTCTTTACAATCAATGAGAGAAAAAAAATGTGTAAGACAATAAGTATTGAAATGTCTTGATCAAGAAAATAGTCTCTAGTAGGATAATAGGCCACTAAGTCACATTCCTCTTGCACACAAATTTTCTCATACATAGAGGAAAAATTAGGAGAGGGACAAGTATAATTCATTGGGTCTTTTTGTACACAAATTTTCTCATACATAGAGGAAAAATTAGGAGAGGGACAAGTATAATTCATTATGTCCTTATTTCTAGAAAAGAGGATATTAGAATGAATATAAGATAAAGCCTCATAAGTGGGATTGGAAATCTCTTGGGGAGATTCATAAAGAGACATCAATCATCATAATTTTCTTATGAGTCAGATGAGTGTCGGGAGATGTAGAGGATGATCTAACTGAGATGAAGTCATCATTACCACTAAATATAACATTCACATTGAGAGATGGTGTTTTATATGCTTTGGTGAGATTTAAAGGATTATATCCAAGTCCAAATTAAGCTTCACGTATGTTATTTTCTAAAGAAATCTTAATCTCTTGTTCATTTATGCCACAACCATTGCCATTATATCCACTCTTAGCTAAGATGTGAAAACCATGACCATAAAGAGATGCCAAATCAGAAAGAGATGGTGGGGCCTCATAGGTCTCAATGTCATAATTAGATGAATAATAATAAGATGTTGAATTATTGTTTGAATTAGAAGCAGCCACAAAATTGTTACTTAGTTGTTTAGACAAAGTGGGTTGCTTTTTAGATTCATTCATGTCTTTCTCCTTTTTAATCTTGGCTTCTCTTGGAGGGACTTTATATTCTCTTGCAAAAGAAGGTGTAAAGTCTAAAGACCCCCAATCATCACCAAAGAATACTTCCTTAGATGAAGAAGTATTTTTGGGAGAAGATGGTGATTCAATTTGAGTGGAAGAAGAATCGGGAGTACTTAAAGAAGTAGGATTTATTGAAGTAGAAGTGATTGAAGAAGTAGGACTGCTTGTAGAAGTAGGAATTCTTGGAGAGGAATTAGAAGTGGTTGAAGAAGACATAGAAGATGAAGTTTGCAAACAAGCTTGTAAATTGGTATCAGCGTACAAAGTATACATCTTATTGTTATAAATGAACTTGATGTTGTGATGAAGTGTAGAAGGGACAACTTGCATACAATGAATCCAAGGTCATCCTAATAGACATGAATAGGTGTAGGTAAAATAGAAAGTCCCACCTTAATAGGCAAGGTTATAATACCTAAAGATTTTTTAGCAACATTATCAAATCCATGAATAGTAAGAGAATCGGGTTGAATAAGAGAATCATCCACTTTAATCTTATGCAATAAATCGATGCTACAAATATTAAGGCCAGATCCATTATCCACTAAGGTTCTTCTTATAGAATTACCATTTATAAGAACAACAATCATAAGAGGATCATATTGATGTTGAATCTCATGGGAGGGTAACTCATCTTGTATGAACATAATTTGAGCTTTAGATTCTTTCATAAGATCAATCAAAGAAGCCATTTTATTAGGTGTCACTACAAGCATGACATCTAAGCTCTTTAAAGAATCTTGTAACATTCCATGATGTGTTGATAAAGTTTGAATCAAATCCCAAAGAGATATCTTAGCGGGAGTAGCTTTAAGTTGTTCAATAAGATCATACTCCTTACCAAGGGTTTGTGAGATACGAGGTCTTGGTGGAAGAATAGGTTGAGAAGAAAAAGTGAATAAGGAATAACTAGAGGAGGATTAGGTTTCCTATTGTTCCTCATATTATATGTGTGGGAAATTGAATTTTAACTCTCTCGAGTGATTTGTTTAGCATTCTTATAAGGACTCTTAGTGGGATATCCTCCTTGCACACTAATATCTAGTTTGTTAAGAGTGAATAAGGCATCATTACTATAACCACCTTGAACAAAAAAGAGAGGCTTGTTAAGAGGTTGACAATTTGGAGAAGGACTGGCACCTTGAACTATGAAAAGGGGTTTATTAGGTGTTTCATAACCATTCACGTGTATCATATTGATCGAAGATGGTTTGGTAACATGTGAGGAAGGTCTAGTAGAACTGAAATCATCAAGTGGTTCATAAAGAGATAATCAACCTTAAACATTTCTTCATGCGTAGGATTTTCCTTAGATTGAATGAAAGGGACATCCTCATAGAGGGGATTGTTAATAATAGTGATCTCTTATAACCTAAGAGAATTCTCTTATTCCAAAGTATCCTTACAAGGGGTATGAATTTTAGGAGAAGGATCAACATCATTCATATGATAAAGATTATTGAAAGAAGTGTTGATAGTGTTTTCTTGCACAAAAATGTTATCATGAATATGATCGATGTTGGAAGAGGGATAACCACTGGTCATTAATTTTTCATCCCTAGAAGGAAGAGTATTGAAAGATGGTGTAGTGTTAGTAGGAAAGATAGGAATCATATCATCCTCTATCACCAAAGGATCTACAAGGGAGAGGTACTCTCTAGGAGAAGGATCAACATCACTATTCAAAGCTTCATCTTTGGGAGGGAGATCTTTGAAAAAAATATTAACAATCTCTTCTTGAACTAGTGTATTCTCATAAGTAGAGCCAAGTTGGGGAGAGGGAAATTATGCATCTTTAGAGGAAAAATAATTGAAATTAATAGAAGGTGAGGTGTCAATCATATCACCCTCTTTTATCATAATATCATCTTCTTTGACTAAGGTACTCTCATAGGGGAGGGACACATTAAGAGAATAATCAACACCATCATCTAATGGTTCATCCCAAATAGGGAGATCATTGAGAGAAGTTTTATAAATATCTCCTTGCACTATGGTATCCTCATGGGTAGAGACAATTTTGGGAGAAGGAATAACATTATTTATTGATGCTTCATTTTTAGAAGGGAGAGAATTAACACATTTGTTATTGAAATCATCCTCTTGCCTCAAAATGTCCTTAGTAGGATCTTTAAGAGAGAGATGAAGGGTCATAAGAAGGTCTAAGAAACTATCATGATAAAAAGTCGAGTTGGCTGACAAAAAATTGGCATGAAAATATTTGAAAATGTCTTTTTTTTTTTTACAGAATGAAGTGAAAGAAACAATGCAAGGAAAGAAGGAAAATTGAATGTGCATAAGTAATGAAGATACTATGTGTCTAACTAAAATGCAACCATGTGAACTAACCAATACAATTAATGAAAGTGCATAAAATATGATTGAAAAATGAATGTTTAAGTGCATATAAATTAGATCTAAAGATGAAAATCAAAATTAATGCAAGTGTAAGAATGTCGGGCTCACCAAAATGTGATTGTGAAAAATGGGATCGGGCAAACTAGGACCTAACCCCACTTTCCTCCATACATTGGAATACGAAAGATCCTAAGGAAGAGATTCACTTTGACTAACTCTTGTGAAAAAGAGTCAAGGAATACTGTTAGGGTTTCTATTCCTTTGCTGCTATGAAAGGGAAATGAGCTAAGTGTGCAATCATGACAAACTAAGCTAGAAAGATGAAAGAAATGACTAGGTAAACTTAAATAACAAAAAGATAGAGAACACAAACTAAGATACAAAGTATAAAGCTAGATTGAAAATTGTGGTGTACCCCTGATACCATAAATTGGGCTTGATTGAGAAGGATCAGGGTGTTGGGCGCTCTAGTCCCTATTCCCGAACTGAGATAGAAACTAAAGGTCTGCAAATTGAAATCCCTAGGATGTGAACTACCAAAAATTGCCACCAAATGCAGAGGACAAGTGCATTTAGAACTCTAGTCCAAGACCAGAGTGTTGGCCGCGCTGGTCCTAGAAAAAATAAGACCTCCTTTCGAATCTAGACCTGTATCTACAAATTCTGACTTTTTAGAAGATCGCATCTCCATCAAATTCATGTACCTACACTTGCAACCGGATAAATGATGTCTGGGTGGCTATATAGGGTTTTGCCTTAGTCAAACCCCTTGTTTTGGTGATTCCCACCTCCACAAATAGCCAATGAAATGTTGAAATGTGTGTATATCCTAGAATTTCATGTGTTTACAAGATCCTAATGAACTAGAATGCAAAATTTAGAGTTCTACCCTATGTTGAGTACAAACCCTAAATGTAAATGAGAATGCTTCAAATCACAAATGTAATAATGGATCTAAAGAAAGAATGTAACTATGAAAACAAGTGTTGTGAAAATCATATAGAGATATGAAAATAACATGAAACCATACCAAATCCTAAAGGAGAGGTACAAGTCAATCAAAAATTGGTGATCTTTTATTATTATTCAATATCTTCAAAGCTTTAATTGATGATGCAATGGTTGATGAAGACTTGATAGATTATTGATTTGATGATTTAAGACTTCACATAACTTGCACTTTCACTTCACAAGAGGCTCCTTCAATTGCTAGAGTTTTTGGATCCTTCAAATGAGGAAAGGAAAGGTTATATATATGAATCCCTAACTACTTTTTTTATCAAAGGCCAACCTAGAATTGATATATTTTCACATGAAACTAGATTTAAATGTTATAATACCGCCTAAACATGATCCTAAAATTCAGGGAGAAAAAGTTGGGACCATAATGCCACACTCTGGTCCAGCTAACATTTTTCCACATTTTTAGGGATGCACGGTATCGTGATTACAAATTCAATCCTAGCTCAGTGCGACAATTTGAGGTGTTTAGATATGCGAAATTAGGGCTTAAAGGTCGAAATAGGACCTAATCGAGGCTTTCATGAATTAATTAAAAAAGGGATAAAATAAAAAGGGGCACACTTAGGGTTAAGGGCTCAATTTTATGATCTGTGGAGTGATAAAAGAGGACTTTAGATTTAATTAAATTAATTAATTAAATTTTTAAAAAGAATTTAAAAATGCAAAATGCAACACGCTAATGCAGGTGCTAACCTAATTGTCAAATAATAATAATTATTATTGTTATTGTTATTGTTATTGTTATTGTTATTGTTATTGTTATTGTTATTGTTATTGTTGTTGTTATTATTATTATTATTATTATTATTATTATTATTATTATTATTATTATTATTATTATTATTATTATTATTATTATTATTATTATTACTACTTCTATTATTACTATTATTATTACTATTATTATTAGTACTATTATTATTACTATTACTATTATTATTAGTACTATTATTATTACTATTACTATTATTATTATTATTATTATTATTATTATTATTATGACTATGACTATTATTACTATTACTATTACTATTACTATTACTATTACTATTACTATTACTATTTATTACTATTACTATTACTATTACTATTAGTACTATTACTATTACTATTACTACTATTACTATTACTACTATTACTATTATTATTATTACTATTACTATTATTACTATTACTACTACTACTACTACTATTATTATTATTATTATTATTATTATTAAAGACGAGGAATGTTTATATCAATAATAATAATTTTGATAATATTAATATTATTAATAAAATATAACATAAATAATACTAATCATCACCAAAATAAATCCATCAAAAATCACACCACCAAAGATCACTAACATAGGGTACATGGATGTTGCCTTCATAGCAACCCAAAAAGGTAGATTCAAGACCAAGATTATTTCCCTAATTCGGGACAATGGCTAGGGTTAGGTCACTTGGGCCTTATGTTATCTCCATATACCACCATCAAGGATTTTTTAGGCACATTTAGACCTATGAAGAAAGGTGGAGTCGATGTCTTGTACCTACATCAACTAAAACACAAAGCACCTGCATAACATACATATACATATATACATCTAACATGATATACAATAGCATCAATAATCATAATCAATCCTTCAGCAAGATCACCTGAAACACATTTTAGTACATTGTGATCCACTATAATCATAATACATTATCTACATGCCAAAGTCATTATGAGATCATAAACAATAAACCCTAATATCATCATTATATGCTCAACATATCAAAATCATTATGAAACCATAACTCTAACCATAAACCCTAATACAACCAATAGTTCCTTATATATAAATTATCATAACACAATCATGTCCTAAAACATAGAGCCATTATGCATAAACAACCTTCAATAGATCAACTATGTCTACTCCTAACAAATAACATGCAACTAAAGTCAACATAAGTCCAAAAGAAGTACAATCAAGAATGGACATAGAAGGTGTTACCCTATATCACAACTCATTTCCCCAAAAGAGATCACACAGTAAACATGGTTACAAAACCCCCTTATCAACTACACACTACATCATTAACAGTGTACCATTAAATGACCAACTTCTAATTAGCACAATCGGGATATTTTCACCTTATACCTAGGCATCCTCATATACATATAAGGAACCAAAATATTAAATTCATGGAAAAGGGAATTTAAACATCACATGCATTCTCATCTATTCAAATGATGTGATATCATCCATTTCCCATGTAACATCCATGGAAATATAGCCATGCTACTTTTAATAATTAACTAAATTAGTAGAAAAATTATCATCATAATGACCACTAGATCTAACAAATATCTTTATCTACATTTATTACCATTTCAATACTTCATTTGCATCTAAGTGTAGATTCAATATTATAATACCTATTTTTTGTGTTAGGGTTAGAGGGGTCTTACATTTTCCCATGATCTCATTAAAAGTTGTAAACCTTTATGCACTCATATCTTTAGGCAATTTAAGAAGAATATCAACAATACCAATGCATTCATCCTCAAATACTTCATAGGGAAGCTTAGACACCCATGAATTCCTCGGCACTATAGCCTCCATAAAGCAAGTGTTCTTATCTACCATGAAACTAATCTCATTCTTATAACACTCTACAACATTTGGGAAAATTCTATTTTTGCTAACTATCTCCTTTCGGAGATCCATAAATAAACTACAATAATCATCCTTTCTATCATGAAAACTATCCAAATTTTCTTTGAATTGACCACCAATAGACATATTTTTTGCACACAATATTTTTCATTCTGGGCAATGCATTTAGAAAGTAGAATACCAAACAAATAAGAGAGAAATATTGAAAGGGATAATTCTCTTCCCTTGTCATCTAAATATTGTCTAGAAACCAGTGAAAACTTTAGTGGCTAATATTCTCCAATTGGCTATTTTTTGAAATTTCGAAATCAAATTTTGCTAATAATTTCAACTTTTAAGGTGACCCAAATTGCCACATTTTTACAAATTTTTATTTTAATGTTATTTAAATCGCCAGAGAATTTATTTTAATAATTTTTTTAACTTAAAGATCCGCCACAATATTTGATACATGATTGGATCAAATTCGCCAACATTTTATAATTTATTGTATAAATCAAAATTAATTCACCAATAATATATCATAATTATAAGTTACTTTAGGGTTATATCAATAACCTTTTGTTTCCACCATTGATTTAAAATATAATCTAATGACCTTCATTGTATTCCATAAGGTAAAATGTACCTACAAGTTATAATGCTTGTGGGGTTTGAAATTTCTTTTGAATTGTTGACTTCAATGAAAATCAATGGTCTAAAAGCAATTTTTGGGCCCATGAGTATTACAAATTATTTGTAAATTTTATCTCACAAAATAGAAAGAGGGCTATTAGATTATTTTAAGTTAATGGTAGAAACCAAATAAAGTATAGTCTAACCCTTAAACTCATTAATGATTTCAACCTTCATGCCTTTACTTTTTTATAAAAGATTATTTTTGAATGAAAGGAAATGCGATAGTAATTAATGCATACAATGATTATTTTCCAAGATTCGCCAATATTTTCTACCAAAAAAAATTGATATAAACAAATTCGCCAATAAAATTATTTTCTTTTATAAAAAGGAAAGATTCGCCTTTAAATATTTTTATTTTTATTTTTTAAATTAAATATTCGCCAAGATTTTATATATTTTTCTGAGGGGAGGTTTCTTAAAGTTATCACTAATAGCAACTGTTGCCTCAAGATCTCACACAAGTCATAATCCTTGTTCTCATTCACCATTCGATAAGCCACATAGACTATCATAGAGGAGGAATATCCTTCCCAATTTCTGAAATACACCTTGTACAAAATACCCATCATCACATAACTCACACCTAAATCTTTAATGTTGTCAATTTAGAGGGCTCGTTTATCAGATACAACTCTAGTCAACTTGTTTACTTGCTCATTCTTCACTGATTTTATAATAGGCACCTTTTCAATAGAGAATAAACCAATCACATATCTTAGGGCTTCCTTGGAAATTAGGTATGGTGATTGAACCATAAGTAATCTTCATGAATTCTACTAAATACAATCCTTACTACCTCTTCATCAAAAAACATAGGGAAATTGCTCCATGTATCTAAACCCATGTGCCCTAGACTAGCATAATCAAGTTTAAACCTTTGCAAACTATTAACTAGATGAATCCTCTTCAAATCATTGATTTTGCTATGATCATACTCATCCATAGAAAAATGAATATAATAGAAGACATTCTATTTCAAAATAACTTTGTAGGGAACAATAGAAAAAGAACCAATAGGGTCTTCCACCATAGGAATGAACAAACGAGTCTTGAAAATAGGTTGAGGCTCATCAAGAACACTAACAATCTTATAACTAGCCATTTGAAAGATCACATATTTAAAAATATGATTCAATGCACTCACGCTTTTACTCCTCTTCACACTTAGCAACTCCTTAATTGCAATTTTCCCAAAATGAATTCAAGAAAACAATGTATACTTGTCACTTAGGGTTTCCAAAAAGCCTATACACTATACACCAAAGACCACAAAAGGAGATTTGGATCATTAAATCCACTCAAAAACCATCAGAATCACCTTCCAAAATTTTGTCATGTTGAGAACAACTCAGTATCCGAATCATAAGGGGGCACAAGAGATCAATGTTGAGTTCTTCTCCTTAGACAATTTTGCCAAAATTAGTTTTTGGAAGAAGGGTCGACACCCACAGTAGGTGTGGATCCATATTTTATCTTCTCTTCGACCTTATATTTTGATTTTTTAATCCATGTCATCTCCATTTTCTTCTTCTCTTCATTGATATCAATTTTTTTTTCTAGATCAACTATCTTCTCATTACTTCTTCTGCAGTGTTTCACAATATGTCCCATTTCATTTCAATTGTAGCATACTAGACCTTGTTGTGATTTACTTCCATTCATTCTACCATTTCTACTTCTTCCAAAACTCCTATTAGACCTACACTTTGATAGAATTATAAAGCACTAAGAGGGGGGTGAATCAGTGATAGAAAAAACAATAACACTTTAAACCCAGACCGGTAAAAACAATTAACCAATTTACTTAAGACTTTGCATGCAATCCAAAGTGTTATAAAAGAATTCAAAAAAGTAAAACATTCACCATAACACAAGTGTTTATACATGGAAAACCCAACTGGGAAAAACAACGATGAGATGGGACTCACAAGTTAACTATTTGCAGAAATAGGTAACTGGCCGGTTAAGGTCTACAAAGTGCTTTGTTAGGAGCGAATCCTATTAAAGATTTCAAAGCCCTATTAGGAGCTATACCTGGTTAAAGGTAACCTTAGTGGAGGATTTAGATCCAAGTTAATGAATCACCTTGTTAGAGGATTTCTACAATGAAGCTTGTTAGAGCTTACCCGGTTAGGGGATTTAACTACTATAGTGATTAGAAAACAATAGGTGGTATGATCTAGGAATAGCACATTCTTCTTGTATAGATCCTTTTCTTCTCACTCAATAACACATCATCGACATACTCTGCAACTCCTTCAATAATTCACATCAAATCTAACTCATAACACAACTTGTATCTTGCATATCAAAATAACTCATCACAATGTCTTCTTATAGACATTAGATTTCATGTCGGCTCAAGAACTTCAACACAATTTCCTAGGTTCAGTGAATCTAGACAATCTTACATAACACAACATAAATCATCGCCAAAAATGTCGGTTAGAGATAACTCATCACGACTGGTGATAACTCATCACACAATTAGTGAAACTGGTTGGAACACCGATACTGGTTGAGTGTTGACCGCTTCCAACTCTCATACCGATTGTCTCCATTCGTGTCCTTGCTTCTCTCCATTGTATCTTGAAATTGGTGTCAGTGGAATTGACCAAAACCAATTGTCTTTACTGCATATACCTGTTGTCAACATATATCAGTTTAGACATCCTCATACTGGTTAGACTTACTCTATACATATGATACCGGTTTGCAATATGAAGACTTAGGAGTAGTACCAGTTTGACTTTACTAAGATGACTATGACAATATGAACATGTGTGTGTGTGTGTGCCATCAATGACAACACATAAAATCATCCAATACAAAAGACATCATCAAGTCAACACACTCAACAACTTTGTGCCCATATATAGTGCCAACATAACAATATTCGTTTAAAGATTGAACATCTCTACTAAAACTTGTATTTCCATATCTATTCCAATTCAACATACTTTTGCATTCACTTTCCTTATGTCCAAACATATTACAATAGTGACAATTTCCATTAAAGGATTGATTTTTGATCTGAATTCTGCATTCAATGGCTCCATGTCCAAATTTATTGCATAAAAAATAGTTATTGTTAAAAGATTAGGAATACCTAGAAAGAGCAAGAGGAAGTCTCCTAAATTTCTTCAAGTTTTGGGAGCTCTGAAGGTTTCAGTCTGAGATGAAATATTTTACATATTTATTAGAGTTCTTCTATTCATTCTTGATCTTTTCCTTTCCTTTATCCTTCTTATCAAAGGACTTACCATTTTTAAATCCAAGTCCACCTTTATTTGTGCTTCATTTTTGAGAACTGAGCATTGCATCAAGTACTTCACTTCCACCTTTGAGCTTAAGCTCATTATCAATCTAATCCTTAGTATCTTTTAGCTCCTTCTTAATTCTGATCACTTCTTCTTCATGTATTAAACATTCTTTAGTGTTCTCATCAAGCTTTGTTTAAAAATAATCAATGATCTTCTTCCCTTTATCAACCAAGCTTCTCAAATAAATAATCTTTTCAACTTCCTTCTTGTTCTTTCTCTACTTCATCCAATTCTGTCAAGAAGATTTTAACTCTCCTTCCATATCAAGAATGCCATCAACATCATCCCAATCACTCTGTCCCATAGCATTCATATCATTCAACTATTCTCCTAACATGGTATTCAATATCCCAGATCTACCTCAATGGTTAAATCGTCTCTTCAGGAACCCAAGCTCTGATACCAATTTTTGAACTCTATCGGATGCTAAGAGAGGGGGGTGAATCAGCATATGTCAAAACTTGATCATATTAAAAGACTTAATCTATAACATTCATTCATCATTTGGGCATGATAGTAAATAACTAAAACAACCAATGCATCCACCCAAGAACACCAAGATTTTTATGTGGAAAATCCAAACTAGGAAAAACCATGGTGAGAATCAAGCTCACAAGTGTTAACAATAATTTAGATCATAGGCCAGGGATCTCACAACTCTAGACTTGGAGGCTAAGGCGCACAGCCTTAGAGAAAGATACAAAAGAGATACTTCCATAGCTAAAGAATACTTCTTCAGCGCAAGATACAAATTACTTATCTAGATATAATGAAGTTGAAAGATTGAACTACAAAATAAACACATCTATCAGTATGTGAGTAACAGTTCACTGATTAGTACTCATCTGACTCAATTTGCACTATAACACATTTGCTTCAAACATGCATCACGTTTGCACAATACATCTTACATTCTCATCTCCATCAGAAATCTATAACACACACCTCTACCTCACTCTATAACCCAACTAATTTGTTCACTATATACCAACCAGATCAACAATAATCTCTATTAGGTTGGCCAAAATATGATGTAAGTGTATATGCATCCTCAACCCACAATATTACATGGGGAATGAAAAATAGATGTGGAAAGGTTCACACTAAGTCAACACACCTCTCAGATATTACCAAAAAGACTTTACACACAATCTCTTAGACCAAAATACATAAGATAGTTCATATAAATTTTTTTACCAAAACACTTAATCCAGACCTAAGAATAAGACATATGCACCACCATAAAAGGAACATAATGTGATAGGAACATAATCAAATGATCCATAACATCAATAGAGAACTAGCAAGACAAGAAATGCAATGCATTCCTCTACAACAGCCTAAAACTGCACAAACTCTTATCATAGACATAGATAGCTCTTACAGTAAATATCTGTCCAACTGAAAAAATTTAAATGTAGGAAGATCTATCAACCATAACTAATCTATACCAATCCAAAAACCCATCTAATACATATCTAGTACAATCATACATTACCAGACAAAGATACCATTCACCATAATAGTTTTTAGAACAAGCAAAAAGACATCAATCCTCTAGAAACATAGCATATCATCAATACTTAACATTATTATGCACAAGAATCTGCATACAACTCTACGTCATATCACTAACTGATAGACATCCAGACAAAAAACCAGACACAACCAATATCAAAGGCTTAACTAGAATATTGTTAGACCATATACATATGTAATATATTACTTCTGAACCAATAGTTGGACCACCAATAAGACTCAACAACCCATAACCGAACCAATAGAACCAACAACCGGACCGCTACTAAGTTTACCAACACTAACAACCAAGACTCATGTATTTGACATCAATGATGACCATGAATCATATGTTCAACAAAAAAGTTTTTCCATCTTGAAAGCATGTTGAATTCGAGTAAATTTAGAAAAGATTCTAGGCCAATCTCTTAAAAAACACCATGTTTCAATAAAATGGTTCAAGGTTGAAAGCATTGAAATTATTATAAATCTAGGTCAATTCAACTAGATGTATAGGATAAAAATATAAAAAAATATCGAGAGACTCCTAATGAGCACAAAATGGAAACAAAGGATCTTGAATCACAATATGTGTTAATCTAGAACAATTAGAAAACCTTGAAAAATAATAAACTAGCTTTGGCTTAAGAAAATCCAACCAAACATTATGAAATATATTCTATTGAACTATTAATAGATATTGCAATAGTCATTTTTATTCTAAAAAGGAACCATAGACAAATGGGACAAAAGCCAAGAATTGTTATTTTGTGAGGCTTATAATTGTAAAAAGTGGTGTTTGAAAGATAAAATTATAATTATATGAATAATATCTACAAGAATAAAATCAAGAACCACTTCAAAAGCTTCATGATCTTGATTGGATAAATGAGACTTCACTTTGGCTCAAAACCAAGCTAATTTTTTCTAGGTCACTTTGGAAAAAATATTTTGAAGGGCCTTGATTGTCTTTTAAAAAAACCTAAATTCATGGACCTAATGAGTCTTATCTAAAGGGTGTTCCCAACAATGTAAAATAGGAGATCATCAAATATACTATTGATTATTGGAAAACCCATTACAAAAGTTAGTGCCATTATAACACAGTCAAGGCCTTAGCCTTCATATTGATCAAGTAGGAAATTATGAGGATGAATTTGATTGATAATAAAGTAAAAAAGGGGGATGAATATGGATTTGTAAAGACATCCATAATTTTATTTGATTTTTGGCAAAAGTGGTAGACCACTAATATATATTAATATAATAAAAGTTTACAAAAACAGGTTTAAAGATCATATCGGGAGGAAAGAACCAAAAATAAAACCTCTGGTTATAGCTTGAGTTCAATTACAAATTTTATCAAAAGAACCTAAAACACATCAAACACCTAACCTAACTATCAGAGTAGCGTTTTCTACATACAATGTCAAAATTGGCCAATAAATCCCATACTAGATTTAAACAAATACAAAATAAGCTGGCCATATTTTTTTAAACTGAAGCCAAATATGAAATAATGGCCACCTGCTGACAAAATGACCACCTACAAACAAAATGTGGCAAAGATTGGTCTTCAAAAAAGTGAAATTAACAAATATTTACTCCTCGATGGCTTGTGGATCGATGTCATTCTCGTCCTACAACTCTTGAAGGACTTTGTTTTCTAGCACTGGTGGGACATGTGAAGAATCGACTGTATTTTGGCTGTCAAATCGGCCATCTAGGATGACATGTCACACGGGACCCTCAATGCCCCTCGGCCCCTTTCGGTAAGACATGACATTTTTCCAAGATGCCTCTCATGTCAGTCGCCCTTGAAAACCTTTACTGAAAAGGACCCTCATCACTTATCCACAGGTCAGGTCCCACCATCGCATGTCGCGTTGTCGAGAAAAATTGGAAGGTCAGAATGAAAAAGTTGTTCCAGTCAATGCCAAAAGAGCAATGGGATACCTGACTACTTGACCTCCTGACTCTTGCTAGTTTATATCGCATGTCACGCGATTGGAGGAAAATGGAACCATTGGAACAACCAAAACACACAAACAAAAGTGTTCCAATTTGATGTGATAACGCGATAAGGAACTCCACCAACTAGTAGCAGGTGAAAAGGGATCGGTCTTGCCATGAAGAAAAGAAACTTCAACTAGTGAAGTTAAGTGATTTGAACTCCCTGACCGGTCAACAAAGGAAAAGGAATAAGGTCGAAAAGGGATAAGGCAAAAGATTCACGTAATGCTAATCATGCCAAACCTGAATTTCTTGGAGTTCGGGTTAATGAGATTTTATTGCCCTTTGATGGTTATCATGCCATAATAATTATCCTTTAGAGACTTATGTACCTATACCTAATGCCATTTCTTTTTTGATGATGTCGAAAAGGAGTGAAAAATTTGCTAGGTCACAACCCATTGTCATTGAGTCCAACTCAATTTTGTCGCATTCAATGTTTGTCACCGTGTCTGCTAATACATTCTCTTCTCTATATATATGAGAAATTTGATACATTTTGAATGAATCTAAAAGGGCCCAAATTTGATTCAAGACATAATTAACATGTCAATTAAAAGATATTCTAGTTTTGAAAGCATTTATCACAAAGGAAGAGTCTCCTTCAATGTGAATATTTGAAAACCCCATCTTCTTGGCAAGTATTAAACTAGACAATATTGCTTGAGTTTTTTCCATATTGTTTATCCCTGGATGTATGGAGGATGATTTGAAGGCTTTCAAAGTACCCAAGTATTCTCTTATACAAACACCTATCCCTCATTCTCCTAGATTGCCCCTTGAAGATCCATCAAAATTGATCTTTACAAAGTTTGAAATTGGAGGCTGTCATTTTATTAGAGACCTATTGATCTTTTCTTTACCTTTCTTTGATTGATAACCATGAGGTAGAGGTGAAATTTGCTTCCAATTATTAATTATGGTGTCGTCCCTAGAAGTGAAGAGTGATCTATCATTGTAGTGATTCTACACATGTGTATTTACCAATTCTGAAACTGATTTTTCTATCCTTAGAAGCACATTTTGAATAAGGGAAATAGTTTTTCTGAATATCCTTTTATTCCTCTCCCACCAAATAGACCATAGGACGGTGGCTGGAATAATCTTCCAAATGCAAGAAAATAAATTAGTGAAGAAAAAGGGCCATGATTGAAATAGATCCTAAATTGTATTTGGTAATGTCAAAGAAAGATTCAATCTATTCATAATAAAGTGCCAACATTGTTGAGCAAATGTGTCGTGAATAAATAAATGATCAACATTCTCATTTTCCTTGTCACATAAAACACAATGAAAAGGTTGAGCTATTTGCATCTTAGATAACTTATCACTTGTCAAGATTTTATTTTGCAATGCCAACCAAGAGAAACAACCTACTTTTGGCATCACTATATTATTCCAACAAAAGAAATATGCTCTTTGCATTTTATGTTGATTGTCCATGTGTTGCATAGCTTTATATCCAATCTTGATTGAGTAATTCCCTTCTTTTGAAGGGGCCCATATGACTTATCATCTTTGTTTGATAGGAAAATAATCCTCTAAGATAGGGTTTTTTGAAGTTGTATTTTTTTATTATTATCAATGGGAATCTCTGTAAAGTCTTTCCATGACTTTCCCTGGATGTATTTCAATACCTTGCACATAATCAACCAATTTAGATCCCCAAATGTCAACAAAAACTGGGATTTCTAATTGAAGAAATCGAATTTGACTGAGTGAACTGAGTGGGGGGTAACCATTCCATGTCTTTCCATAAAAGAATTGATTTACCATAATGTACTTTCCAAGAAACTTATGAGGATACTACGTCCCTTGAAGACACCATGAAGTTCCACATAGCTGATCCACTAGGAGGATTTGAGATAGTAATAATTCTAAGTGAAATAGCAGAATCTAAGTATTTTGCTTGCATTATTTGACACCATTTTGCACTAGGATTGGTGTACATTTTCCATATTAGTTTCCCTCCAAATGCTTTGTTTCTCTTAGACAAGTTTTGAAGACTAACACCTCCAGATTTTTTTGTCAAAGAACATGTTGTTCAAGGAGACCAATGAGATCTTCTTCTCCTCTGACAAATTTCCTTTCTATAGGAAATTCCTAATGAGTTTGTCAATTTGAAGTACCATAGTTTTAGGGGCTTTAAACACATAAATATAGTAATTAGGTATAGCGACAAGAACAGTCTTTATAAGGAGAATATTCCTTGACAATCTAGCTTTCCATGTTGATACTTTGGTTTTGATTCTCTCAATGGCATTTTTCCAATAAGAGGACTTTTTTGCTCCCATAGGACGTCATTGGTTGATTATAGATTTTGACATAATTAAACATAATTTTGTTCAACATGCTCAAAATAAAAGAAATAGGAAATGATCATAGATTTTCACATAACATCTAAATACACAAGCTCAAAAACTAGGTAAACATAAGGAAAAAATTATTTCACATGAAGACCATAAGGTCGAGTATAACAAGTACACAATGTACATAATTGAATCTACCCTAATAGGTTCTCTTGACTTGCATCCTTTGAATGAGAATATCGTCAAAGTGTTTTACCATCCAACCTTGAAGCATTGTGCTTCCCTAGAATTCTTCCATTAAAGTATACCTGACCCTACACGAGGATGTGTGGAAATTTGAAATCAACATGATAGACAAAATCTAGTGCAACATGAGATATCGATATTCTAGATGTTAATGTACCAATATCATGATATGGTAGAGAAACAAAATCATAATCTTAAAATACAAGCATATACTACTGATTAATAAGTTTTTGCCAAATCACCTTTTTGGGTTGTTATCGATAGGTAAGTTTGGAGTAGAAACTTACTCTTCTTTATTTCTTCATATACAACACCCATCCAACATCAACTAAAAAAAAGTTAAAACACGAAATGCAACTATGCATTACTACTTCTTAACATTTCAAGATTAGAATATAAATTTAATCATAATTAAAATATATCCATAACAACAAGGTCATGAATCATTAAGAACATTTAAATATGTGATGATAAGAGATAACCACATCATACCAAAACATACAAGAATATAAACTTGTTGTCATTGATGTCAACCGGTATGGAATGACTACCGGTATGAGTGATGTATGTGCAACACTATCAAGGAGGAGTACATGTTGAGATATCTCTGATATCACCTTGTGTTGCCAGACACCAGTAAGGTAAGGGTGAATGACCACTGGTGACACTGGTACACAAGTTAGTGTCTGACTTGTGTGGGTGGAATGGTAAGATGACCTGTATCGGTATAGTATATCACTAGTTCGCCGGAAATGCTCATGACCAGTGTACAAGCAGGATGGCCAAGGTGTTTGAGTTGTTGTTTGTGATGAAGAGGTATAATGTTACCTGAATCACATCAACATTGGAGGAGAAGAATGAATAGGTCACAGGTTTGCTATGAGTTTTCTGAACAACATGACTCCCACCGAATGAAGATGCAGACATCATGAGAAGCAATGACTAACAGTGAGTGTGCCAACACTGGCTCACATGTGCCTGTTTGAAGATATGTTGCACAAATAGGGAAGTCACATAGGTACAAGGTGTAGATGCAAAAGACTCCCCATCTGATGAAGATGTGAATAAGATAGGTTAGCAAGAGTGCAGACCATTTGAGTAGTTCACTAGAAGAGCAGCAGAGTTCAAGGTTGATGACAAACCGGTTTGAGGGTTTAACTGGTAGGGTTAGTAAACCAATAGAAAAGATGAACCGGTAGAGTGTTTGGTCGGTGATTCTAACTGGACTGACATGGATCCAATATGGTATTTGGTCGACATGGATTCCGCATGGAGTCAAGGTGGTGGACTTGCATGCAGTGGTAGATGGAATGAACACCAACGGAGTAGTTGCAGAGTTGGTCAACATTAATGGCAAATCCCACAAATCATGGGACGTGTTGCAAAGCCGTTGTAGAGGTTTGTGGCTCAAGGTCTGGAGGACAATTGAGAGACAGCTAAGAGTGATTGATTGAGGAGATCAAGGTGGATGAAGGAAACAACAAGACCGATCTTGGTGTTTGATCAAGAGATCAGCCGACAAGGTCAAAAGCAGATTGCCAAAGATAGAAGGCATAATCAAGAAGGCAAGACAATAGCGGTGATGAGGAAACAACTGTTTGGGTGATCAGATTGGGCAAAGATCTGATTGGATTTGGTTTTCCTCGAGGTAAGTGAGGAAACCCTAACCGCCCAAAGTTTGAATTGGTTTTTGGCAGGAAAACCAATCTATAAATATGCAAGCCAAAATTAGAGATGGTTGCCACTGGATGAGAGAGTAGGGTTGTTGTAGAGAAGATGATAGTGCTACTGTGAAGTGATTAAGTGTTACTTTTGCATGTGAGAGAAAATTAGTCAAGTTCTCAATGAATATCTAAGAAGAGACTTAGTGTGAGGGAGAACCAAGTTGAAGTGTTCAACCGGTAGCAGTGCAGAACTGGTAGTGTCTATACCAGCAGAGCAAAAGTGAAGGAAGTTGTAGAGAAGTCAAACAGTGGACTAGCAGAGTGTAGTACCGATGAAGAGAAGATCAGTAAGGAGGAGATCCAGTAGAGCAGAAGGAGAGTAGAGGTGAACCGGTAGAGTTTACCAGTAGTGAAGTAGCAGATGAGAGTAGTAGGAGAAGTGTACCAATGTAGCAGAGAAGGTATCTCACCAGTAGAGTAAGGTATAGGAAATGGTTACAAGATTCACTTGAAACAGTATTACTACTTTTGGATTTGAAGTTATCTTTGTGAACACTGAGTTGTACCTTGGTGCAGGGGTTGGTGCTCCTTGGGTTGGTGCCATAAATTAGGGGTTGTAGCTCCTTGGGCTGTAGCCCTAAACACTAACAAAGTTTTGATTGTGAGGCTAGATTGGAGTAGTAGACTCCAACAACATAGACTCCAGCAGCATTGCTCACCAAGGTTTTTCCCATCTTGGGTTTTCCTCGTACATACTGGTGTTATGTGATGTCCCTTTATGTGAATGCTTTTGTGATTAGTCTCCCCACTAACCGATAAGTGTGCATTGTGTTATATCCCATAACTGGTATACTCACATAAGTCAGTTGAAGGGAAATAGTTTGAGAACCACTGATTCACCCCCCCCCCCTCTCAATGGTGCATTGTGTCTAACAAAACTATGATATTCATGAAGAGCATCAACAATTTTTTGGCCCGTTAATCAACAATCTTAAATATAAGATATAATAACTCACTCTTACTAAAAAATGATAATTTATGATCAAAATTAGATTCAGTTTAATCAAAACATTTCAAATATCTTTACATTTCATGGCTCTATGATGAATATCAACTTGTGATGAAAAAAAGGCTAATCAACATTAAATTCGACATTACCATCTTATATAAGCATTAGTGAATTGTATGAACAACTATCAAAGCATCTTTATTTTCTTATCAAGATAGATGGATAAAATAATAATTACTATGATGAAATCATAAATATTAATTGTATATATTTTTAATTGAACATGTACTTATGTATTTTAACATACTTAAAAATATTTTATTTTTCCTTAAACCTAAATTGAGCATTTCCTTTATAATTCACTTGCTCAATAATAAGGAATGCAAGGTACTTTTTGGGATTTAATTAAAAGGGACCTATGGGGGTGGTGGAGGAATTGAGGAATCATGCTTACATGTCCAAATATTTAAATAGCACCCTGATTTCTCTTATTTCAAAGAAGGACAAAGTGCAGTCCTTTAAGGATTTCAAACCCATTTCTTTGTGTAATACAGTTTACGAAATTGTAGCCAAAGTTATTGCCAATAGGTTGAATTTCACTCTTAATGACATCATTTTAGAGGAATGAAATGGCTTTACTCCTAATAGATCTATTATGGAAGGTATCATCATCGCTTATGAGGCAATTTACACAATAAGGAAAAATAAGGTGGATCAAATGCCAGTCAAATTGGATATCAAGAAAGCTTATGATCATGTTGATCTAGAGGCTTTCTTGAAAAGTGCTAGAGAAATTTGGATTTGACTTGGGTTGTCTGGCTTGGGTTAAGAGTTGTATCAGTACCCCATTTTTTGGGGGGGTCAATGGTAATCCTTAAGGCTACTTCTCTTCTTTGAGGGGTATCAGGCAAGGTGACCCTCTCTCACCCTTCCTAATCGATAATCATGGTGGAAGCATTAGGTAGACTCATTTCTAAAGTTAAGAGAGAGGGCAAGTGGAAAGGGATTAAAATTTCTCAAGGTGTGGATTCTTCTTCTCATTTGCAATTCATGGACAATACTCTCCTTATGGGAGAGGCCTCCTTAAGGGAGGCTAGGGTTATTAGGGCCACACTTGACAAATACTATGAGGTGTCAAGGTAGAGAGTCAACTGGCACAAGTCAAAATGTTATTGTTTTAACACCCCGTTAGATAAGTAGAGAGAAATATCTAGGATTTTTGGGAGTCAAGTGCTAGAAGCTACCAAGAAGATTCCTTGGGATTCCTCTTTTTATAGGTGCTAGTTGTTTGAACCTTTGGAGTAAACTTATTGACAATTGCATGAGTAGGTTGGAGAGCTAGAAAAGCAATTGGTTATCATTGGCAGGTAGAATTTTTTATATTATTTACTATTCCTATTTATTCTATCTCCTACATGAAGATTCTAGCAAAAATAATTCAAATGATAGAGCAAAAAATGAGGAAATTTCTTTGGAGTGGCAAGCCTAGAATGGTGAAGACCCCCCTATTGGCATTGGAGAAAGTTTGTAAATCAAAGGAGTCTGGAGGTGCACGTATTAGAAGATGGAATATTTTAAATGAGGCATTAGGTGTGAAGTTGGTCTATAGTATGTACGAGCATCCGGATTAGAATTGGGTTAAAATTCTTCAAGATAAATACTTAGACTCGCCTAATATGGAGAGAATTATCACAATTAGGAACCCATTTAAGGGTTCATATATGTGGAATTTTTTTTGGCTTGTCACCTAGTGATCATTAATCATCTTTTTTGGATAATTAGAGATGGGCACTCTACCTAATTTTGGAATGACTCTTGGGAGAGCTTGGAATTGTCAGGCTTTGATGCCTCATTACAGGAGTTAAAAAATATAACTATAGATAGGTGGGCAAGAAAAGTCATTGACTATCTAGATTGCAAATAGGTCGACGAAAAGAACTTTTGGTCTTGGAAAGATATGGCCACTCTTAACCTAAACTTGGATCACTTGTTGCAGTTTAGTAATATTTTTAAGGAGAGATGCATTCTTATCTCTCAGGATAAATATTAGTTAGTGTGGATTGGGGCGAAGAATGGTAGGTATCCTATGAAAATTGGGTATAAATTGCTTGAAGAGGAGGAAGGTGTGTAGGAGCAGCCTCTTTCCTTGTGTTGGGGTAGGCATTGCCTCTCAAGAGTAAGGTCCCTTGGTTGACGTTGAGGGGGAGGATTCTTATAGGTATGCATTCGAGTAAGATTAGGTTTGTTGGCCATTTAGATGCATTTTGTGCAAGAAAAATCCTAAAACAATGAAACATTTGCTTCTTCATTGTGATTTCATACATGTGTGTTGGTCCTTCTTGCTTAATAAGTTAGGTTGGTAGGTTCCTTTTCCTGAGTCCCTAAAAGAGATGTTTTAACAAGGTTAAAAAAAGCATACAAGCAGATAAACTTTCTCAAGTATTTGGGAGATTGGTCCTTTGGCTCTAGTTAGGGAGGTTTGAATAAAGAGAAATTGATGCATCTTTCAGGACAAGGAGGAACCTTTTTCCAAAGTTCTGAACAGAATTGAGAATTCTTTTTCTAAGCTAGTAAGCTCAACTGCTAGTTCTATGAATTTAGATAAATATCCTTATAGTGTGGAGGATAGTAGGATTCAGGCCTTTTGGCCGCTTAGCAAGTTCAGGCCTTTTGGTCGCTTATCAAGTTCAGGCATGTTAATGGGCCAAGGCTGGTTAATCGTCATCTAACATTAGACAAGAAGGTGGAATGGAAAGCGCTTGAATTTGTTTGGATCAAGATCAATTTTTATGGGGATTTGCAAGGGAATCATGGCCCCTCTAGGACCATTGTGTCACTCATGATTTGAGGGGTCGTGTACTAGCATGGTGTGAGCAGTAGCTCGCTTCAGTTACTAACAATGTGGCGGAGGCTAGTGCAGCCCTCCTTCCAGTCAACTTAGCAATAAAATTGTTGGCCCCATTGATCCATATGGGAAGGTGATTCTCAAGTTATCACCAATGTAATCATTAAGGGTGGCTTGGACAGTTGGAAGATTGAAAAGGTGGTAAAGGCAACTCGAGAACTTCTATTTTCATTCAAGAAGTTCAAAATCACAAACGTTCGTCGATTGGGTATAATGGAGGCAGATGTACTCTTAAAGCAGGCGGTGGAATTGAATATGGAAATCAAAGACAAGATTTTGAAGCATTCCCGAGATGATAGAATGGATGTTGGGATGGCTTCGTTGGATGGTACGTAATCAGTACCATTGAGTATTTATGATGTAAAGTGAATTGTTGTCGTTTTATGCTTCGTGTAGTGTGTATAGTTATGTTATGTGGTGGGCTTTGTAGTGTTAGTTTGGTGTGCTAGTGAAGATTGTGGTGTGCTCTAGGTTGTGCATGTTTTTCAGGGGATGTGGAGTTGGTGGTAAGCAAAATGCAGGCCAATTTCTCCGTGCAGACTCTTAAGCCCATGGTGGCCTTTTGGAGCAAGGTGACAATGGACTGGTTGAAGAGGATTTTCAAATTTAAAGATAATAAATTCATGCATTGGGTGTCTGTGGTGCTTGGGGAGTCTTTCTTGAATGCGGCTCATTGGTATCAAACTAATGCAGATATTTCTTCTATGTTCACTTCATGATGCTTAAAACTTTGTTGGAAGGATGAAGTCTTCTGGCTAGTTTCACTTTGCGGGTGAGAGAAATGGTGTTTGGGGTTGGCAATAGTTTTGATGCTTTCTTAGCATGGTGGAGGTTTTGTGGATCCCAGGGGTGACTGACTACATGTTGGGGAGTTTATTTCCCCTTTGTGCCACTTCTTCTTTTGAGGAGTGGAGTTAGACTAGAGGCTTCCTTTTTGTTGGGTAGAGATATTTCAGTCTGCCTCGGTTCTCGTTGGTTTTGGTATGTTCGTTGTGAGTTGTTGTAGTCTTTTTTGGCCTTTGCGTCTCTTCACTTTGTAATGGAAGGGATTCAGGTGGCCTTCATGGCTTGTTTTCTATTTTATTTTTTGGGTTAAGGGAGGAGCTATTGTTTATAATTTCTCCTGTAGGTTGTCCATTGGTTGGGGCTTTGTTGTAGAACTATGGTCTAGTAAGTGGTTTTGATTATCTTTTTTATAATTTTTCTACTTTATAATATTAACAAAATTAACCTTTACCTATAAAAAAAAAGAATGCAAGATACTATAATATTAATTCAATTTATTGTAATATACATACAAGAACCTATTATTGAACTTAGTTCCACTATCCTAAAGGGATTTTACCACCTTATTCCTATGTTGTTCCAAAGGAAATTTACTTTTCTTTTGACAAATTAATATTTCTAACTTTCCTTAATACATTTTAAAGACATCTGTGTATGAATTCCATTATATCAATAGTCTATATCTCTTTTATGATATGCCTTTGATGGGTTGATAAAAGTAAACATCATTTATCAAATCATAAGCATCTATTAAATTTATAGAAAGAAACAAGAATAATCATACGTGCATATAGCCAATAGTAATAATAAGTATTTTATCATGGATACACCTTCTAATAGTCATATTTTAAATTAAAATAATATTTAAAAGACTTCTAAATTATTAGTACTCATAATAATCTATCCAAATAATGTCTTATTTGAAAATAAAATAATATTTGAAACACTACTAAATTATTATCCCTAATAATAATCTATCCAAGTAACACGTAGTACCAGTTCATCATATCCAAAAATATCCAAAAATCTATCAAAGATGCAAATAAATATTCTTTAAGATCTACTCTAAATAATTTTCTCTTTTCATAAAAATTAGGATGGATCCACATAGCACCTTTTAATCTAGCTATAAATGGAACATACTTTTCTACAAAAATATCAATCAGTTTTATTAGTCACCAACTTCCTTCAAAATATGGTTACCTCTAATAAAAGAGTGGACATTAGTAGTAACTTGATTCTCTAGATGCACATAATTTTGACTATCGATAGAGGGGATGAGTAGAACTTCAATCAGCTTATGATTGTTAATGTAAGTTGCTAAACAGATCATGATACATGTAGACTATGGAGCTTGTTACATGATTAAGGAAGCGTTTGATCTGCGATAGAAGACTCCTTACAATATAGAAATGGTGTCCCAAATTTATTTATATAAAGTGTAAAGAATGGAGTCCCTATTTAAATTGTCAACATATTTATGTACTGTAAAAATGAATTTCTAATCTTTATTGGTCTATTACGAATGTCATTTTCTATGTGGACAGCTTAAATCACATACATTAAGCTTTGATTTTTATGCTTAAAAGTGTTAAACACTTAGATTTGACTGACTTTCTCTAAGCCTAATATGTTTCTTAGTGTTTGTAGTTTAAGGGTGGTCATTTCTATGCCATCAATTTTTAAAATTGGGATAAAATAATATGGAAAGAAATCATAAATGTAGATTTTTATTAGGTAAAAATATTGTGTAGAGAAGTTACTGGGAGGTGATCACTACTTGGATGACAATCCTACTAAATATTATGTTGATTGTTAAATCATTTGATTGATTTTTTGAATTTCAACAAATAGGGAAGATTACTTCACATCATAATATTATTAGCTTGATTTAAATAGTTTTAATAACAACTATTAGATCAGGGACACGATGCCATAATGGAAAGAAAGAAGCATTGGGGTAGAGTAATGCATCGTGTAGATGGGTTAATGAAAGTTACAAGAAACCTGCAAGGCCCGAATTAGAATTATTAAAGGTTGAAAGATCTAAGGTAACTTCATTCATTCTATCATGCTATCTACAACAATCACAACTAAATACAAGGTGAAATCTCCATGCTTCATTTTTCTCTTAACATCATCATAGTATTAAATAATGGCTCTAAACATTTAAAACACAAATGATAAACAAGTCAAATGGTTTCATCTAGTTTTTATTCAATGAAAGCAAGATTACAAAGAATTATGATTTCATATTTGATTATCCAATAAGGCTAAGCCATATATATATATATATATATATATATATATATATATATATATATATATATATATATATATATATATATATATATATATATATATATATATATATATATTTGTGTGTGTGTTATGGTTGATTAAAGTTTCATAAGGTCGATATGGAGGCTAGATACACATAAATCTATAATAGAGATCAAGAAAGTGGTATAGATCTATGAACATTTTTTGGTTTTGTTTACTACTAAAAAGACTAAGATCTTTATCAAACATGAAAATGGCCACATAATTTCATGGTAAGAAACATTACCATTCAAAAAATGCTTTCACCATTTCTCTTTCCCTATTCTTTGTGCCTTCTTCAACCACTAATCCTCTCCTTGTCAACTTTTAGATTGCCTTGGCGTCATTGAAATTTCTAGTCTTCCTTTTTTTTCTTCCATGCCTCTTGCCTTTCCCCCGATTCTTCCTTTGCTCCACTTTTTTAAAATTTTATGCTTCACATATAAATATAAACAAAATGTTTTTTCTATTAAAAGTCTATTACTAATACTAGTTATATTTAGTTTTTTTGTTGAAATAATGTGTAAAATATATTCTCTACTATCACACAACCACTACAAACGTTGCCTCCATTCTTTTACTTTTTTTTGTCACTGAATATGTGCACCCTCTTTGCCTCTCTTTATTATACCCAACCTCTACATCTATTTTAAATATCAAACATGCACTAAAAATTTCCTTTTCTCTTTTTTCTTATTGTAATTTATTGTTGCACAAAATCTTTAGCTTTCACCTACCTTATTTATGTGTTGCTTCTTTGTATTCAACTTGAGTTCTCTCTCTTAGATTTTTGGCTTGGTAGAGCCTGTTTGGGTTAAGGTGTGTCAACCTTTGCAAATCCTAACATTGGTTATTGTATTTATTTGTTATATTTGTTTATTATTTTAATTTATCAATATCCTACAAATGTCTAGTCATCTAGTGGGACCCACAAGCTTGGTGCCATGCTACTTGTTGATGACTATATGACACATATGTTGTACATGTGGAGGTAGGTATCCCACTTTGAGGATCTTGGCAAGTGTCAAGCTATGACAAATTCTATGACATATTGGACAAGTGGCAAAAGATAAATTTTGACATGGAGATGATGGGTACCCAAGTTGGGTTATGACTACTTGTAAGAGAATATGCTAATAATAATCAATTATGATGGATTCTCTTATAGTCATAAGTGTTGTAAGCTATGAAAGATATAAGATGCATAAGAGCATCTGTCATACCTCAAAATAGTAAATTTTGGGTGCCCAACTTAGGAGGTTCAAATGGGGAGTCATTTGAAGTTTTTTTTTTTAAGCAAAAGTGGCAAGCCACTGATAAATATATATTAATAAGATAGCTAATTCAAGAGCTCAATAGGGAAAGAATCAGGAAGAAAACTCTATATCCTTGCTCAAATAAAATGAAAAGATAAGTTGGGGATATAAGAAGGAACCCCCCAAAGATCCGAAGGGAAAAATAGGACCTGCCCATAGTACAAACCTCATAGAGGCCAAAGTTGAGAGTAGCGGGTCAAGACTAATCTAGAAGAAACCTTATTAAACTACCCCCACAACTGAATATCATGCAAACTTGGGAAGCGGGATTCTGGTTACCGAAGCACAGTAAAGCTACCACAACCAGTTGTCATTTATATTATACTAGAACTTTAATACCGGTATACCTTTCGTATTAACCGGTTCAAAAAGAGCCTCCATTACCGGTACTACCCAGCTGGTAAACAAAATGTCTTTACTACTAGTTCTATTGTACCTATGGAAATAAACGAAGAGACCAAGTAAAGTTGCCACAACCGGTTGTCGGTTGTATTATACCGAAACTTTAATACCGGTATGCTTGTCATATTAACTGGTTCAAAAAGAGCCTCCAATAGTAGTACTACCCTGTTGGTTAACAAACTATCTCTACTACCAGTTCTATTGTATCGGTGGAAATAAATGAAGAGACCAACACCTATTACCGGTGAGAAAATGAGAATACCGGTAGATTGAAATTACCAATGAGCATATGCATAAACCGGTCCTCTGAAGAAAAATGCCATCATAACCAGTTGTGTTATACCGGAACTCAAAAACCGAAATGATGACCTATTTGCCTAATCTTACTACACATTGATCGATAAGTATTACATTACCAAAATTGGCCATTGGAATCCCTACAAAAAAAATTAAGAGTTGTAGAAAATGACCAACGACTTACTCAAAGAGGTCCAAAATAGGTAATAGACACGAACTTATTCCACCATTATAGTTGGAGCCAACTCATGTTCAACTAACTGCTCGAAGGGCGAGGTGCTAACATGAACATCAGGCTCATGAGAAGTGGAGGCAAATTCAGCATCTCCCTGTGATGTTACCATCACTGGCAGTGAATTGAGATCTGGCAGAGAGGAATGAGTGACCTAAGAGGTTGAAGGTTGATGAGGAGGGACTCGAGCATCAACATGAGGAGCGCTAAGTAAGATAAGAAGTGCATTCTCCTTCTGCTTAATCATGCTTGTCATCTCATGCCCAATAACACTATGATGTATGTCCAAAGCCCTCTGAATGTATGTGAAATTATACAACTCCATAGTATTTTTAATGTTGTCATAAATTGAAAAGAACTCAAGCCGTTTGAGGAGGAATTGATGTGGGAAGAGACCACCAACATGTGCTTGACCCTCCCAGAGGTCATACTTTTGGACTGCTAGAAGGAGTTTATTATTAGGCAGGAAAACCTCCTTAACAACTTTATTGGCAATGATCTCCAACAATGAAAGAGATTGTAACATATCTAGAGCATTCGAGAGGAAGATTGAAACCAAATGTGAGGGAAATATTAGCCTCCTTGCTTGGGGAAACAGGATTTCTTTCCCAATTAAATATTTGATGCTCTTTCGGACCTGATAACTGTGAGTGAGGAAAACCTACCCAAGTTGGTCATCTGAGATATGATATGTGAACAGACATTCTCATTCTTCCATAGAGATATTGACTCTGACATTACGCAGCATATACTCCATGTGTTCTCTTCTACAAGTAAGAAAAGTGCAATTACTCTGCATGTCCCTTGTGTTGATAGGAAGCATTTCACACCTACATCAGAACCCTTCTTGAAGACTGCACTAATTTGGAATCTTTAGTCGAGTGCAGAGGCTAAATAGGATGCAAGTAATAAATGTTGACAACTACCGATTAATGATGTTGAATCAACCACATGAATGTTCGAATACAAGTGAAATAAATATCTGCATAGCAGCGGCAATGAAAGAAAAAAATTGAGTGTGAGATCGATTATTGAAAATTGTGAAGGCTGGAACCATGCCTTCGCACGAGGAAAAGGTGATGAGTGAGCCAAGGTTTCCATCTCTTAGCCGCCAATTAAAACTGGCAATACTTGCTCGCACATGCAACCGTAGTGAATGAGATTGAGTAGAGCAAGTTGCATTATTTCCAATCTGTGAATAATAAATAGCATTCAGGTGGCATATATTATAAAGATTGAATCATTAATAGTTTAAAACTCCTTATCCCATACTTGACTCTGCTTTGATGATATCATCTAACTGGGGGAGGATTTGTAGTAAAACATGGTCATCTTTAGCTGAATCAACCTCAATCCCATCACACCCCAAATTTTCGAGCTTGTCCGCTAATTTATTCCCTTCTCTAAGCGTATGTGACAAGTGGACTTCCACGAATGAATCTGATAGATCCCAAACTTGAGCTAACACATAGTGAATGTGCCAATTGAAGGATTTTCTATGTTTGCAAGCATTGATTATAATAGTAGAGTCCCCTTCAACATGAACTTTTGAAAAATCCATCTTCTTAGCAAGTGTCAAACCAAGCAATAATGCTTGGGCTTCCACCATGTTATTGGCTCCTGGGGGCAAGATTGAGGATTTGAAGGCTTTCAGGTCCCCATGATGATCTCTAATACACACTCTAGCCCCTGATTTACTTGGGTTACCTCAAGAAGAGTCATCAAAATTTATTTTTACAAAGTTACACAGAGGAGGATGCCAAACAACATGAGATCTATCATTTTTTAATGGATTGTTAGATGAAGGGCAATTAGTAGTGAGAATACAAATCAACTTCTAATTCTTGACTATATATGCATCCCATGAAGTGAAAATTGAACTACAACTGGAAAACCTTTGCACATATAAATTTACATATTCTGAGATAGATTTGCCTAAATCCTCGAGGACTATCTCAATAGAAGAAGTTTTTTTTTTTTAAATTCTTTTGTTCCTCTCCCACCATATTGACCATAAAACTATCGCTGGGATAATTTTCCAAATGCAAGAGAAAAGGGAAGCTTTGAAAATGGTTGGCCATGATTGGAACAAATCCCAGATAGAACTTGGCAGGGGCATTGAGAGTTCCAATTTATTCATAATAAAGAACCAGCATTGACAAGAAAAAGAACATTGAAGGAATAAATGATCAACATTTTGAAATTCTTGACCACAAAGGACACATAAAAAGGGTTGAGCAATTTGCAACTTATCAAGTTTGTCACTAGTTAGAATCTTTTTTTGCAGAACCAACCAAGAAAACATCCCGCTTTTGGCAGAACTATGTTATTCCAACAGAAAGAATATGCTCTCTAGTTCTGGAACTAGTTCACCCTCTGTTGAAGAGACTTGTATCCATACTTAACTAAGTAATTACCTTCTTTGGATGGAGCCCAAATGATTTTATCCTCCTTATTTGACAAAAAAGCTATTCTCTAGGATAAGGCTTGATGCACTATACTCTTATGACTGTAATCACCAAGGATCTCTGAGAAAAATATTTCCAAATTACTTTCCCTAAATGTATTTCAACACCACTAACATAATCAATTAATTTATCACCCCAAGCACTAATGACAATTGGAATTACATCCTCCAAATGTTGCAACTTATATAATGGCATATATCCATTCCAAGAGTCATTCCAAAAATGTATTGATTCTCCATTATTCACTTGCCAGGAGATATATGAAGTTATAACTTCCCTAGAGGTCATTTGAAGTTTTACATGTCATTTGCATGCTTTTTGATGGCTAAAAAGTAGGGCCAAATATTTTGCATGACCCCATCTGGTATCTTTATCTAGAAGCTACCTCTTGGGTTGTATTTCTCTATACAAGGTATCCTTAGAGAGTATTAGTCAAGTTATGTTTTGCAAGAAAAGTGTTATGATGCCAACATTGATTCAAAGTGTTGTTGGATTGATTGTTGAAGACTCTTGTTGAAGAAGCAATGTACTACTATTGTATTGTAACCGTTATTTCAGTAATACAAAAAAATGCATTTTTTGAGTGTGGGGTTTTTCTTCACAAAGGGTTTTCCCCATGATATATCTTGTGTTATATGGTATAATATTTATGCATTTTTATTATCTCCTTGTCAATGTGTTTTTTATTCTATAATATTAAAATTTGTAAGGAAAAATTGCACTATCTCCCCCGCTAGATTAGTGTTAGGAAGCATTTTTGCACTCTAGCTTCCTTTTAGTTGGTATCAAAGCCTAGCCAGTCTTGGTTTTGTTGTTGGGTAGCAAGTTTTTGTACTAATCTCAATTTGAGTGAGAGATTTTGCAGAGTATTTTCAAAATCTTGTTGTAGGAAGAAAATGGCAATCACTTCTACAAAAGTTGTTATGGAGAAGTTTAGTAATCGTAACTTCAAACTATAGAAGTTAAAGATGGAAGACATGTTTGTACATTGAGATCTATGGGAAACAATATTTGGAATAAAACCTCAAAACATGTCATAGGATATTTGGGATATGATGGATCAAAAACCTAAGGGTCTCATAAGGGTGTGTTTGGTAGACTCGGTATTATTGAATGTCCATGAAGAGAAGATTGTGAAAGACCTTTGAAAGAAGCTTGGAGATGTTTATCAAACTAAATCCCTAGTAAACAATCTTTTTTTGAGAAAGAAGATGTATTCTCTGAAGATAGAAGATGGAGGATCTATTGTTAATCATCTCAATACATTCAACATGATTGATTCTCAATTGGGTTCTATTGGTAACAAGATTGAGGAGGAGGATCATTTTATGCTTTTGTTGTGTTCTTTGCCTAACTCATGGGACCACCATTTTATGGATATTAGGATTATAAACACCAAGTTCAAGATGGATGAGGTTATTACTTTATTACTTTCTAAAGAGATGTGGAGGAAGGATTATAAGTAAGCTAAGGAGGCTCTTGTGGTTCATGGTAGATCAAAAGAGATATACAAGAAGAAGGATAGGAAAGATGAAACAAGTAGATCTAAATCCCATGGGAGATCTAAGTCTCCTAGAAAGTCCAAGGCAATATGTTGTTGGAATCATGAAAAAATTAATTATTTCTACAAATAATGTTAGAAGGATAAAAAGAAGAAGACGAGAGCCTCTGATTCAGATTCAAAGAAATCCTCTTGGGATGACAAGGAAACATTTGTCGTAGCCTTGGAAACACATGCATCAGAAGATGTGTGGTTGATAGATTTAGGTGAAACTTTTCACATGACCTTGCATTGGGGTTGGTTTTCAAATTATGAAGGATATGATAGTGGGAAGGTGCATCTTGGTGATGACCTCATCTAAAGTTTTTTGTTCATGGAAGAGTCAAGATTCCATGATGGTAGACTAAAGGAGATCAATGGTGTTATGCACATCCTCGATTTGGCAGGAAATCTACTCTTTGTAATTAAGTTAAGTGATATGGGTGTGTGGGTTGTTTTCTCACAAGGTGGATGCAAGATGACTAGAATCTCTATGGTTCTTGGCAAGGGTATTCATGTAGGCATCTTGTATAAGCTAGATGCATGCACTTTGCAATACAATAATGCTTGTGTGGAGTTCAAGAAGACTACTCTAGATTCTTCATCCTCACCATTAGATCGAGTTGTGAAGAGGATTGTTACTTCTACATCTAAAGGTTGTACTTTCTAGGTACCTTAGGGTGCTAATGCTTTAGAGATAAAACTCCTAGCAAAGAAGGTAATGTTATGGTACCAAGGACTTGGTCACATCAGTGAGAAGAGTAAAAAATTAAAAAATAAATGCCTCATATAGGTGCTTGATGATTGTAATTTTGAGTTCGATTTTTGTGAACACTAAATTTATGGTAAACAAAATTGTGTTCAATTTTACTATAGTTCTCACAAATCTTCTAGATTGTTGAACTTGATACATTCTAATGTTTTTGGTCATGTTAATGTTCCTTCAATTTTAAAATTTGTATATTTCATATCATTTAGTGTTGATTATAGTAGAAGTACATTTTTTTATTTTCTTAGAAGTAAATTTATGAAGTCTTTAGTTAGTTTAAGGAGTTTAAGGATTTTGTTGAGAATGAAACTAGTAGAAAGATTAAGTGTTTGACGACTGACAATGGTGGGGAGTTTTGCTTAGCAGATTTTGACAAGTTCTGTAATGACCATTAGATTCAGAGGCATATGACAACTCCATATACCCCTTAGAAAAATAGAGTTGCGCATAGGATGAGTAAGATGTTGATGGAGAGGGCTAGGAGTATGCTTAGTGGTGTTGGCCTTGAACAAAAATTTTGGGCTGAAGTTGTAGCCACTGCTTGCTATCTATTAAATATATCTCTTATCTTAGAACTTTTCATAAGACACCTATGGAGGTGTGTTCAAGAAATAAACCCTTGATGAGACATCTTAGAGTATTTGGTTGTGAAGCTTTTGCTCATGTTTCAAATGAAAAGATATCTAAGTTGGAGAACAAGGCAGTGAAGTGTATATTTATCGGCTATAGTATCAGTGTAAAAGGGTATAAGTTTTTGGATCCAATGATAGGTAAGGTTCTCTACAACAAAAGTGTTATTTTTAGAGAGATGAAACCTTCCAATGTTGATCTATAGCTAGAGAAAGAGGAGAGAGAAAATAAGGAGGTAGTTCAAATTCAATCTACCCCTGAGAAAGAAGAACTATGAGCTCCCGATGGACCTAATGATGAGGAGATCTCTAGTAGCTCTAAAATTTTAGAATAAGATGAAGAACCATAACCTTAGCCATTGAGGGGGCCTAATCTTGATGGAGGACAACCTGAAAGATATGGTTATTCACCATAAAGGTTTGGATATTCATTGTTAGATTCCAGTTGTGTTTTTTATTTGATTTCTAACACTAGTGAGCCTAGGTTTGTTAGAGAAGCTATGTGTATGAGTGATACAGATTCCTAGATGGAAGGCATGAACGATGAGATGGCATCTTTGACGAACAATAATAATTGGGATCTAGTACCTTTTCCTAAAGGATGTAAGCTTGTGGGATCAAAATTGTGTTGGAGTAATTTTAGATCAATTATCTAATTATTTATTAATTAGGTCCTTTAATTGCTTTTTCACTTAAGCTAAATTTAGCTTTTTTCTATTATCTAGAGTTTCTTTTCTAGCTTTAGTTCTACATGTAGTTGAGCTTAATTTAACTCCTACTTTGCATTGCTTTAGTTCTCCTAATTTTAGCATTAGAATTTGCAACTAGGGTTTCATTTATCCTTTATAATGATTCATTCATTCATTGTAATTGTACCTCCAATGTTGTATCTTCAATAATTCTTTGTGCATAATACAAAATTATGTGGTTGTTATAGAGCATATTATCTTCGCTTGATGCTTTTTTTGTGATAGGTGTTTTGCTTGTAGATGATTCTTGGCTCCTATCGTTGATCATCAACTTCTAAATGGTATGAGAGCTTTTCTATCAAGTTTCCTTCTGCATGCTAAAGGGATCCAACCTAGGGTGAATTTTTTGTGCATATTAGGCTAAAAAAAAGGTTAACATCATGTTTGTAGCTTCAAAAAATGCTAAGATCAACTGTCATTTCATCAAATTTTGAGTAGTAGAAAAATCAAATCGAATTGGTTGAGGGCATGAAAATCAAAGCAAAATATGGGAGTAGCTAAAATATCTAGGACTTTCAATTGAAATGAAGGTCACCATCACACTCAAAAGGCCCAAAATCGCTCATTAATTTATAAAAATTGAAGATCAAGGAATTCTTTGCAAAAAAAATTCAAAAAGTTTTGATTTTTCAAAAAGTTTCCCTTTTTGGAAAGTTTTTATTTTTGATAAGTTTTCATTTTTGGCAAGCTTTCATTTTTGAAAAGTTTATATTTTTGGAAACTTTTTATTTTTAAAATTTTTATATTTTAGGAAACTTTCTATTTTAAGAAAGTTTATATTTTTGAAAATTTCTTGTTTTATAAATGTTGTCACAACAGTTTGCACCCTTGTTGAACACTGATGCTCAACAACCTCGTCAAACATGGAAACAACCTCCAAGTGTTGGACATTGCGTGTGTGAGGTTGAGTCTCTAGAGAAGTGTTGGAATCCAAGAACACTGAGAGGGAGGGGTGAATTAGTGTTCTGTCGGATAGAGTAATTTTAACCTTATTAACAAATCCACTTATTAACCGGTATGCATAAAAGAAAGCAACAGCAAGTAATATCAATGCAACCACATGAGTTAACACCATAACATAGATATTTATATGTGGAAAACCTCAAAGAGGAAAAACCATGATGGGATTGGTTACCCACAATATCTATCCACTGGCCAAATGAATAAATATTACAAGAGGGGGCCTACACATGCAAGAAGGCACACTGCCTAGATCACACTTCTCATCACAAAAGGAGCCTCACTGACTATAGATCCAAATGCTGGATTAAAAACAAAAATTGAACTTTGAATGTGCATCTACTATGCTGGATGAGTTCCGGTTAAAGCACTGTCTGTATCAGTTATACAGTAACCTCCCTTACCAGTATCTTAGATCGCTTCCCAATTCTCTAGACCAATAATCAAGACCGATTGCAAATCTTTATATTCGCATTCTATCGATCAAGATAACATCACAAAACCTTTGGCATCACTTATCTCCCATATATCCACACCATTACAAAATGACCTAACCCAGACTGACTTATATACCAATTTACACGAATAAACCCAAATGCCTTATGTTGGCTTACAAACATAGCACAAAAGATAAGACACATGTCGGCCCAGATAAAATATAAACATAAAACAATATGGTCATTGCCGCTTCCATGCTTGTTGAATCAATCTCCTATGTCGACCTTAGAATATCGGTTCCAATTTTGCTGGTTCCCTGAATGTCGGTGAAGTGAATGTCGATTACCTTGATTATCGGATCTCCCATGAAGTGTGTTACCAACAATGACAACACTTATAACTCAGTTAGGTGTCAATTTCCAACAAGAAGGTCATCTTCCTTTCCAATCAAAGTCCAGTTTTAGACTAACCCAACACTTGTAAAATCTATTCTAATGATTTTAAGGGGAAAATAGGAGAAGGAATGATGAAATAAAAATAAGAGGTGGTCCACCTAGATTGAAATTTGATCCTCCCTACCCCTAATTGCACAAGACATCAATAGAAACTAACCAAAGATATGCACAAATTCCTATTTTAATTAGCTCCCTAAGAATATGCAGATATTAGAATCATGTAAGATGAAGAGAGGAATAAAGGAAATTCATAGACAACATCTACAGGGGTGTTAATCTCAATCACATAATCTAAGAACATAAAAGAATGCATTCAAATAAAGAGGTAAGAAACCTTACACAGAATATTTGAACTGAAAAGAGGTAAGACAAACAATTTTATTGATGTAAAGGCAAAGTAAAGCTCAAAATTACAAAAAATATGAATTTCTATAAGAGAAAAGAGAGAGGACCCTCAAAAAAGGGTTACAAAATTTCCTTTATAGATTAGGCATAACTCAGATGATACACTTGGTTCATAAACCCTAACCAACTAGGGTTAGGTTACAAAAATAAAGAGGATCAAATCCAAGTAGATGATTTCATGGTTGCATTCCCTGTAGATATTTATCGAACTAAGAAGGAGGAGTAATCCCTGAAATTAAGGGAGCTTCTATAGTGGGATGGCATCTATGCATCCTTTGTCAGACCCATAAGTATTCAATATGAAATAAATGAGTGTGGGTGGTCAAGGGAAGCATCTATAGGAGCATGTAAGCATAATGGTTGTCATCCCTTGGCCCTTTGAAAGTGGTTGGAGTAGATCAAATTTTATTTGGTTCACCAATGGGGTCAGAAACTGATTATTGACCCATTAAGTTGATAGCCACCACCGGGCTTTAGTTTAAAAAATTAACATCTACCTCTAGTTTGAATTTGAACTACCTAATCTCTCTTATCATGCACAAATGGATGGTCAAGATTGTACCATGAAAATTGGGCCCATCAACTAAAACAATCTCATCACGGTATCACAACCAAGGATAGAACCTATTCTTTGACCACTACAATACCACGGTGACAAAAAATTTGTCATTAAAGTTACTGCAACATCATAGGGGGAAGGTAATGATATCTCCAAACTATCATGGTGGAGCAGTAATAAACATTCACACCACTTGCGGACTATCACCATATTGCAGGGGTCAAGTAGTGGTTAGGGATAACCGTTGTGACCCCGCGATAATATTATTCACTCCTTCCCTGGCCAAACACCCCAACATCGCAAGGGCAAGTAATTTTTTAGACCTAACTGTTGCGATAGAGTGGTAAGAATTTCCCTCGAGTTCCACCAAATTCATCAACATATGGTCGGGGGCACTTAACTTTTATTTCAAATTGTCGAGATAATGTGACTAAGCATTAGCAGCCACCGCTATATCGTCAAGGGGAAATCATCATGGGCTCTGACCAATGTGATATATATGTAAATAAAATAGTCATCGTAGTATCACAAGGGGGGGGGAGATTCTGAACCACCACGATATTGCAATAGGCAATATGAACCTCCCACCAGCCAGTAGCAAATAAAAGGGGTAGGTAATATGAATGAAGAATCCCCCCTCTAGCTGGTATCCTTCAAGTGAAATGACCACCACAATCAGTCAACACAAAGAAAGAACAAGGCCATGACTAAGGCAGAATTACCTTAAGGATTTAGGTTTAGGCCTTAGGGAAATATGCAGGGTTTTAGCCATTGATAATTTTCTCATATCAGTTATCTGCATGGCTAAGGTTCACACAAAAATAATCAATATTTCTGGCAACTTAGAGGGGATGACAATCCTTCTTGGCATAGGGCCAATAGCTTGGTAAATCCATTGGGCACAGAGTCAAGACAAAAACATGATAGAAACCTTTGCCCCAACAACCTGCAAAAGATCAAAATTTTGCCATTCAAGGAGAGAATGGCTTGTGTAGACACCTAAAAATGTCTCATTAATTCTACACTAATTATCTATCTATTTAATTAAGTAATTCTTTAATTATTTGATTAAACTAACTATTTCTTCTAATCATCACCCTTCAACACTTCTAATTATTCTATTTCTATTCTCAAATCATTTTAATCAGCTAACCATATCTCAAATATTAATTAAATATCAATTATTTAATTAATTACAACTTTTTCCTTAGTTAAATAATCTTTATTATTTAATTAATTCTATCTCCTAAGTTTAAATAATTTCATTTAAATTATTTTAATTAATTAATTAAATTCCTCCATTTCCCCAAATTATAATTCCAAATAATTCCATCTAATTTCATCTCATTTCTCCCAAATTCGAATTTCATATCATTTCATCTAATTTCAGATCATCAAATTCACATTTCGCCAAATTTGAATTTCAATTAATTTCATGTGCATTTCAGCATTCGAATGACCAAATTCAAATCCAAATTGAAAATGAAAATCAAATTCAATTTCAAATTCCTACAACACATGCTAAAATCATAATGGATTGATCAAATCAGTTGTCTAATTAGTTAACTTAGTTAACTCATCAATCATCCTTTTTAACTCAAAATCATCTTTTTATGACTAATCTATCAATTCAGTCATCTCCCTAGTCTATTCAGTTCACTAATCAGTCAAATGAGTTTACTAATCCATCTATTCAATTCACTCTCCAATCAATCTAGTTGACTACTCAATCAAATGAGTTAACAATTTTATCAACTATGTTAACTGATCAATCAATTTCAGTTGTCTCTCAATCAGCACTTGAGTTCTATTTCTCACCCCCTTTGTGTTCAAAATCTATAAATTCGACCTCTTTTCTCATTTCAATCTAGCTTTTTTCAAAATCACAATCTTCAAAACATTTGTATGCAAGAAATTGGTGCAATACCCGAGAGCCATTAACCAAGCAAATTGGAGAAGAACAATGGAAGCACAAGTGGAGAATAGGGAGTTTTAATTAGCTTAATCTTCTTATTTCTTTCGTTTATTTCATTGAATTATGTTTAGAATCAGTTTAATTAGTTAAGGATTCTTGTGATTCATCCTTTTAGTCTAATTAGCCTCATATTTCTGATGATTTCAAGCATGATGACATTTGGTGAACCTGACGTGAAGCATGCTAACTTTTGAGATTGCAGGTGCCAAGACGAGGAAAAATAAAATCAAAAAGAGCGAAAAATTCTATCTTTTGTCTTTTCCTTCTGTCTAAATCTAATATATATATATATATATATATATATATATATATGCAATTGCCTATGCAAAAATTCGCATTTGCCAATATTATATCGCAATTGCTAGAAAAATACCTCGCAATTGATCAGTAAATGCACCGCAATTGCAAAATTGTCTCGCAATTGCCTTAGGGGGTTACAAATTCAAAAAGTCTTGTGTTGTTTCTTTATTATTTAATCTTGTACACCTAACCCAGAAATTTCATCAAATTCTGGAAAGTTTAATTTATGCATATAAGATGTATTTAATCCAATGGCAGGAAAGGTGACTTTCAGAATTCCACGAGCAAGGAAGGAAAAATAGCATAGGAGACAATAAAGGACGTATCAAATAATCTTAGAGGCAGAAAGGGAGCTCCATGAGATAGAAGAAAAAGAGGAGATTGCTCAAAATCATAGGGTCATCCACTGTTTCTTAACCAAGTACAATTTCTTCGACAAAATTGATGTGATGGCTCACGTGGTGTGGGACAATGTCATTGCATAATAACCCTTCTATCTTCTATCTTTTTCTTTTGTTTTAAAAAAAAAATGAAAATTAAAAAAAAAAAAAAAAAATTACTTTGAGCAATTGATCTTATATCAATTCACAATTAAGAAGTCATCACATTGCAATTGATGATACATAAATTTGCAATTGATCTGATATTAATTTGCATTTGTTATGTAGGTAATTCGTATTTGTTAGATTCATTTTTTTCTTTTCTATTTTGTTGTAGTTCTGGTTTTTACCAAAATATCTTTCTGTTTATAAAAAGACAGAACTCTGTAATTGGAAAATTAAGCTGGATAGCCCACCATGTGTTGACTAACTTTATTTTTTGCAGGGGTAGCTTAGGAAAATTTAAATTTGGTGCAAGTAAAATGAACCACAAACAAACTTGTATCTTATTGCACAATTGCGATGAAGGTTAAAATTGAACCGCATGCTTTTTTGGAGCAACATCTTCAAATAGAATAGAAAATCATTGCAATGAAAAGTTAAAAAGAACCCTTGTCTTTCATGTTTTCAAAGAGATAGGTATTAAACTCTCCCCTTCAATGGGTGATCAGAAAACCAGACTCTCTTCTTTCATGCTTTCTTTTGTTTCTTGCAATTAAATCCTTTAGAAGGTCTACCCTCTCGAGTTGCCCTTAGGGCGCCATTAAGGCTAGTGAGAGGGGAACAACCTAAGTGGCAACGGCTAAAGCCAAGTAATCCAAGCCACTATAAATAAATGCATATGTGATGAAAATCATATGTGACTAGTGTTACATGGTGTCACAATGGTTTTATGCCTCCCTCAGTGCCTATACAGTACCTTAAAATCTATAGAGCGTAACCTCTATAGACTGGGAGACCTCCCTCAATGGAGTGTACAATGCTACTGATTGTGACCACTCGAATGGAACCCTATCTAAACACCATAGAAATTAGAAGCCAAACTAAGTCACTAACCAGACACTTGTTTTATCACAGTGCAAGGGTGGGGAAGAATCCGCCCCCAAGACACTCACCATATATCTCCCAGGATAACAGGCCAATTGAGGAGCAATCTTCTTTGGTCTAATTTCTGAAAAAAGGCAAAAAAATGAGCACACCTTAGGGTGTGACAGGGTTGTTTGAGCTAACAAAGTATCAATATGTGGGCTATGATAATACTTGTGACCTTTTGACCTTAGGAGAGTCTGCTTGATGTGATATTGAATTGCCCAAATACAACGAAAACAAAATGGGGTCTTGAAAAAGACTCCAACATTCATGGGAATTTGAAAAAGGTTCTTTAAATAAGTATTGTTTTCATGGTTTTATTCTTTTTAATGTGTCTGTTGTGTCCTTTGCTACATTTCACTGAGTTCAAACATTTTAGAAAATACCAAAATCAAAGTGGAATCTTAAACATTTTTTTGTCAAAAACATCAACAAGATCAAATCCCTCAACAAACTCAAGTTTCAATATCAACAAGATCAAAACCCTACACCAAACAAGCTTGTCAACATCAACATCAAATCAAACTTTTGCAACATTCTATAAATGAAGAAAACATCTTACATGTTGTGATCTTAGGTTCAAACCAATCAAGAAAACATCATGGATTGGTGTTATGCATTTCATAGGGAAGGTGAAGAATTCATCTCTTCCATTCCTATTCCATCGCCATCCACAGAAACATTAGCTCAACAAATCAATACTTTGCAACAACAAATGAGATACATGACTAGTCCTAGCAACCATAGGGGCTGGTTAGAAAATATGATAAGGGAGGTGATAACCACGAGGTAATCATTATCAATCCAACCTTCTTCTTCTTATGAGACCATTCAAACATGCCAACCTTCAATCTTCAACAAAATCATTCATACCTCAATTCAACCAACATTAGAGTCATGTAAACCTTTTTTCAACCCAACATATCAATCATACCAATCATATCAACCCAACACTCAAAGTACCTCTTTCAACCAAAATCAAACCTTTTTCAACCAAAATCAAGCCTCTTTCAACCAAAATCAAACTCCTTTCAACCAAAATCAAATCCCTTTCAACCAAGGTCCAAATCAAAATTTAAATCAACCCAACATTCAAACTCCTTTCAACCAAAATCAAATCCCTTTCAACCAAAGTCCAAATCAACCACATCTATCCACCATTTCATCATCCCTTGAAGTCACACAAGACCAACCCATGCCATCTCTATCCAATAACACAATCTCCCAAGGGGTATCCATAGCACAAATTCAATCTAATCCAAGTCATGATTCAGAGAGTCTCGTTCAAGATCATTTCTCATCAAGTCAAAATGTTGAAACCTTCCAAGAATTTCCCATGAATATCCAAACTCCTTCCCTATGTCAAGAGGATGATCCAAAATTAGAAGAAATCAGTCATGAAATAAATCAAGATCAAGAACAAACCTTTTCATCCTACCCATTTTTTGATGAAGACTCCACCTATCAAGAATCTTATGATGATACCCTCATTCTTTTCTATTCAACTCATAATAATGCCCTTGTTTCTCAAAGTACCATCCAACATCCACCTCCTAAACAAGATCCCATTATCATTTCTCCTAGTCTCTCTCACAATTCCAATACACAAGTTTTTCATGAACCCCTTAGCAATAAAATCAACAATCCAGGTCATACTACATAGGACAACTTGTCAACAATGGTATTTGCACCATCATCAAATGCCAATGTCACGACAGAAACAAGCATAACAATAGCTAATGAAATCAACACTTGGTTGGCTTCATCATACTCTTCAAGTGCATCAATAAAAATAGGCATAGCACACACTCATGTCACAACTTCGAAACCAAAATCTATTCTCCTCAGACACCCACACTTGAGAGACTGGGGGCAAGAAGGTCTACCACAATTGGATTGGTTTTAAAATAAGGAGGCTATAAAAAACATTCTACATGAAAGACTCCTAGTTGACTAACCTATTAAAAAAGACAAGTTCATCCAACTCTTCAAACAAAGCCTAATGAATTATCTACACAAAGTTCATACCAACTCAATAACAACATGCACCTTAAAAGATATTACATCTAAGGGTGAGTTCATGTTAATTTTTAGTACTACATTTGTATATTTCTTTATTGCATTGCATATCTTAATTTTAGAGTACATCATAGTTGCTTGCATATCACCATTGCACAACATATAGCTGCATATCATTATTGATTTCTCATATAGTTGCATCAATAAAAGATGATGATTGACTGAAAGGAATGAAAGTTGTCTCATTTCCTAGATACTTGCTCATGAGGTCTTTAGGAGGTCTTTAGTCATTCATCTTCAACGTCACCTTGTGATTATTGGTCATAGTTTCACTATCAAGTCTTGTTACCCAAAATCTATCAATTGCTATATCTCACACATTAATCAAAAGCTCTAAGTCATTACAGATGCCTAGTTGGTCATGTGACTAGTGAAAAATCCAATATTTTGCTTCAGCGCCACTATAATTATCATACCCAAGTAGGTTTCATTACTTACAAGTCAAGGCAAGAAAATAAAAGAAAAAGTATTATGTCAATCTCAAGGCAAAATAAAAAAAGGATATATTACTGAAATATCACGTATACAAGTGCGACAATAAAAGCTTGACTATGGGAACATGCAAATAACTCCATCAAGGCTAAGGACGTCTACTGGCAATGGAGCAATATTTAAGAGATTATGGTGTATAACCTCGTTGAAGCCTTAAAAGCTTGCTGGCAATGAGGCTCTATCTAGGATGCTTTTGAAGTAAGAATAACTCACGTAGCTAGCCACATAGGATTCCAAGGGTCTTTGATGGTTATAAAAGTTGGAATAAACTCAATTGCACACACATGGGCAAAAGAAGATCAAAATTTCAAGAATTGATGGAGAAGTTTTCCACACCTCCATTCATAAATCTCAGTTACATAGTGTGTTAGGTTGGATGGTCTAAGTCTTTTGAGAATGGGTTGAACTCCTATCTCTAAAACGTTTCACACCTTTAATCCAATTAGTGCATTTCAGAATGAAACACACACACACACTCATCCTTGTTCGAATAGGAACTGCATTTTTGTCATGCATCTTGCATTAGCATAACTCATATCAAAAATTCATTGTCTCCACTGCATTATGCATCATCATAGGTCTGCATACTTGGGGGCATAACTGAAAAAATCAATCAAAAACATCAAATAAACGTTCCTGAAAAAATCCTAAAAATCATATAGAGTCCTAAAAAAATACCAAAAACATCAAAAAATTCAAAATCAATCAAAACATTCAGAAAAAATACTTAAAAAGTACTGAAAAAATTCTAAACATTCAAATAAAAGTCCTGAAAAAAATACCAAACACATTCAAATATCAATTTAAAACTTGCAATAAATTGACTCGCAAGAATCAAACACCCCAACAGATATCCAGCAAACACTTCACATGAAGTTAAACAAAGGATACAACTATCTTGTCAAAACGTCTGCAATCAAACTGATCAATTCTCTAATGTATCGAATTACTATCAAACTATCAACATGATCAACATCTTGCCTTAAATAGAATTGTTACACTTGAAACCAGACAGATCAGTCTTATACGGGGTCCAAAACTTCTGAAACCAAACATTAACAAAATCACATCAAGAAATCACATGAAGACACAAATTAGTATGGCTACTACATTTTGTTCTAGTTGGTTTTATCTTTTATCAAATTGGCGAAGATCATGTTTCTAGCTACTCAAGGATGTCCAAAAAGTGTCTAGAGGAGTCGTGATGGGTATGATCCTTTTCTTTGTTTGTTGTTTGTGGTTTGAACCAATAAAGTTATGGGGCAATCCTCTAGTGGGTGTCTGTGATAGGAGCATTCAGCTTGTAAATGCCACACATACCTTGACCCCTAGCATAATTCCTAGAATAAAGGGTTCATTCCTTGTATGTTATGTGTTTGTTTCTTTGCAATGAGATATCTATGCATCTTGGTTCCTTATACCCTGGTGTACAAAGCTTCATTGTTACATAATAAGGCTCTATGATGAAAATGTATTGCACTATGAATAAAGACAAGAAGACTATTCATCATCAATCATATCATTTCATTTTTCTAATCTCATCATGTTTATTGTCTCTTCATATCATTCTCTCATCAAACATTTTCCTACTTGATTATTCTTTCCAATCATTCTTTCATCTAACATGATCTCTCTCATCACTTAATTTCAATCTTTTCATCTATAATTCTATCATTTTCTCATATCAACTATTCTATCTATTGATCAATTATTCCTCACCTTCATCATATTTTATCATTCATCCAATTTTTATCTATCTTCATCTTGTACAGGATGTATCCTTCCTGAAACCAGACATTTTTGACCTATCATTTGTCTTATACAGGATGTATCCTTCCTGAAACCAAACGTTTTGTTGTCTATTTTTGTCTTACACAAGATTAGTCCTTCTTGAAATGAAACATGATCATCTATCATTTGTCTTATATAGGATGTATCCTTCCTGAAACCAGATGTTTTGATCATTTTTGTCTTATACAGGGTGTGTCCTTCCTGAAACTGGACTTTATCTTTATTAGATCAATCAGATCAATCCTATCAATCTTATCAATCCAATCCTATCAAATCAATCAATCTACAAATCACTTCAATCATTTCTTTTTCTATAATCAAACTCATTACTGTCATCAAGTTAACCATTCTTCATCTTTCATCTAACATTCTTCTTCTTTTGAGAGATCATTTATGCCTTCAATGCACAAACAATCTCTCGTAGGGGCATTATACCCCAACGTTACTGAGGCATACTGGGGCATAAATTTTTCATTTTCTTTGAAACAACGTTGTTTCGACATTGTCTCAAAGAGTGGCAAATGTAGACACCTAAAAATGTCTCATTAATTCTACACTAATTATCCGTCTATTTAATTAAGTAATTCTTTAATTATTTGATTAAACTAACTATTTGTTCCAATCATCACCCTTCAACACTTCTAATTATTCTATTTCTATTCTCAAATCATTTTAATCAACTAACCATATCTCAAATATTAATTAAATATCAATTATTTAATTAATTATGACTTTTTCCTTAGTTAAATAATCTTTATTATTTAATTAATTCTTTCTCCTAAGTTTAAATAATTTCATTTAAATTATTTAAATTAATTAATTAAATTCCTCCATTTCCCCAAATTATAATTCCATCTAATTTCATATCATTTCTCTCAAATTCAAATTTAATATCATTTCATCTAATTTCAAATCATCAAATTCACATTTCCCCAAATCTGAATTTCAATTAATTTCATGTGCATTTCAACATTCGAATGACTAAATTCAAATTCAATTTCAAAATCCTACAACATATGCTAAAATCATAACTTAATTGATCAAATTAGTTGTCTAATTAGTTAACTCAATTAACTCATCAATCATCCTTTTTAACTCAAAATCAGCTTTTTATTACTAATCCATCAATTTAGTCATCTCCCTAGTATATTCAGTTCACTAATCAATCAAATGAGTTTACTAATCCATCTATTCAGTTCACTCTCCAATCAATCTAGTTGACTACTCAATCAAATGAGTTAACAAATCAATCAACTCTGTTAACTGATCAATCAATTTTAGTTGTCTCTCAATCAACACTTGAGTTCAATTTTCTCACCCCCTTTGTGTTGAAAATCTATAAATTCAACCTCTTTTCTCATTTCAATCTAGCTTTTTTCAGAATTTCAGTCTTCAAAAACATTTGTATGGAGGAAATTGGTGCAATACCTGAGAGCCATCAACCACGCAAATTGGAGAAGAACAATGGAAGCACAAGTGGAGAATAGGGAGTTTTAATTAGCTTAATCTTCTTATTTCTTTCATTTATTTCATTGAATTGTGTTTAGAATCGGTTTAATTAGTTAAGGATTCTTGTGATTTGTCCTTTTAGTCTAATTAGCCTCAGATTTGTGATGATTTCAAGCATGATGATAGCCTGCACTCGCACACTTCTTGGAAGTCTGAAAAACTAACTAATATTTACATTTACCAACAATCACCTCAAAAGAAAACTTTAAGGTGGATATCATTGACTACAATGGGGAGGGCTTCACCATTAAGCCTAGATAGGTTGAAATAATTGTCTTCCTTGCAATTGGTGATAACATATGGGCTACTCCAAATAGCATTAAATTTGGAGTGTTTACCTTGTTTGACTCGATCAGCATCCCATTTAAGGACAAGGTCACCAAAATTAAAGGTCCTATGAGTGGCTCCTTTGTCAAAACTTCTTTTGACTTGTCCCTAATGGATATTGAGGATCTACATGGCCCTACTTCTGATTTCTTCTAGCTCCATCAGCTCTGTATATCTAAGTATCATGGCATAATTCTCTGAGAGCTCTAGCTGGTGTGCTAAGTCAAGAGAGGGAAATTCAAGTGATAAGGGAAGCCTTACTTCCCTTCCATATACCAACATGAAAGGTGAATTACCAGTTGCTCTCTTAGGTGATCCTGTAAGCCCATAAGGTTGTCCCCAACTTCAAATGCCAAGACCCCTAGTTGTCATCTAGAGTCCTCTTGATGATTCTGATGAGGTTCTTATTTCAGGACTCAGCTAGGTCATTCCCCTAGGGGTAGTAGTTTGATAATGTCTTTAAATATATGTCATTACTAACCGCCCATAAACTAATTTGAGCTCCAAAAAAAGCCTTGGTGTTGTCAAATATAATAGTGGAAGGTGCACCAAATCTGGTTACAATTCCTTCAAGGAACTAAACCACTAAACTTCCAGTTGCATTCCTCAGGGAAACTACCTCTGTCCACCTTGTGAAGTAATGCATGGCGGAAAAAAATCCACTTATGAGCAGCACTTGATAGAGGATTAATTGGGGTGATAAAATCTAAGCCCGATTGAGTAAAAGGTTGATCATTTTGTAGAGGATGGAGAAGAAGGGCAACCAATCTTTGTTTACCTAAGAAAATGGAACACTCTTTGCACTTCCTCACCCATTTGTGTGAATATTTGAATAAGGATGACCAATATTAAGTTGTCCTAATTATTTTCATGGCAGTGGTCCTTGCAGAAAAATGGCCACCTAAGGGGCCATCATGAAACTCTTATAATAATTTGCCGACGTAATCTTCTTTGACACATCTCAGTACGACTCCATTCAAGTCCTTTTTGAATAAAATGTCATCCACTAACAGAGAAGGAAGAGACTGAATTCTGAAGTGTCTTCTCTTGATCCTATAAAAATTAGGGGGTAACTACCATCCCTCAATAAAGTAGTCATATCCTCAAACCAATTGGTTTGTCCACATTTATTGTTGGCCAATTGTTCCTCCTACAGTACAAGGGCAACCTCTAGGTCTTTATCAAAAGTTGAAATAAACTATTCACATAAGCCCTTACCTTTTACTAACTTGGTGATTTTGATATTGAGGTCATATTCTATGACCTTGGTAATCCATACAGCCCTCTTTCCACCAATATCCTTGTTTACGATGAAATCCTTCACACTTGCAAGCGGGACTAGGAGTTGAATGTGATTGTTAGAAAGCATATGTCTGAACTTCTTCAATTCTCTAACCACTATGATGGCATGTTTTTCCATGTAGATATACTTAATCTCATAAAATTTTAGGCCCTCACTAAAAAAGGCAATGGGCTGCTCTAACCCATCATCATTTAGTTGTGTTAAGACAACTGAGATACCCACTTCTCTTCCCAAAGTGTAGAGGATGAAATCTTTGTCATAATTGGGATTTACTAAGGTAAGAGCTTGAGCAATTTCCTATTTGATTTATTAAAAATAGTGTTTCTCCTCACTTGCCCATTTTAAAACTACATCTTTCTTCAACATGGTTGTGAGAGGTTTAACCATAGCAGCCAAGCTCAGAATAAATCTCCTTACAAAGTTGATCCTTCCAAGGAAACTTTGCAAGCCTTTTTTGTGACTTGGAATTGGAAGAGATAGAATGGATTCCACTCTTTCTAGATCTATGGCCAAACCTCCCCTTGATACAATGTGTCCTAACAATTTTCCTTGATCTATGGAAAATACACATTTATTAGGATTTAAAGACACACCATATTCTTTGCATTTTTTGAATACCTTTTCAAGGTGACCGAAATGATCGATTGAATACTTGGAGTACACAGTTATATCATCTAGGTATATCAGCACAAACTCTTCTAATAGTCCTTTTAAGGCCATATTCATAGCTCTTTGGAAAGTGGCACCTACATTGGTTAGTCCAAAAGGCATTTTACAATAGGCATAGGTGCCCCATTTAGTAGTGAATGTAGTCTTGAATTGGTTTGATTCTTGGACTAGGATCTGATTGGATCCTGAATATCCATCCAAGAATTAAAATCTCTCTGAACCACCTACTTTAGCTAAGATTTGTTCCATGGAAGGAAGGGGATAATTATCCTTAAGGGAAGCTCTCTTGAGGTCCCTAAAGTCTACACATGACCTGATTTCTCATTTTTTCTTCCTAACATGAACAAGATTGGCTACCCAAGAAGAATGTTTTATTGGAAAAATTATATTAGATTTTATGAGCTTGGATAATTCCTTTCTCATTAAGGGTTCAACCTTAGGATTTATGGGTCTTTGCCTTTTCCTGACAGGCTTTGCATTTGGATCTATCTCTATGGTATGTTGGGCCAAACTAGGGTCAATCCCTTTCAGATCCTCATAAGTAAAAGAAAATACATCATTATATTCTTTACATAGGTTGATAAATACTTCTTGGTCAATTTTGGAACATACCTTTCCCAAGTTGAGATATTTCTCATTAGCCATTGAGATTGGTTTGTAATCTTCCTTTCTTACGGCCAGGTTCATGGCCTTCCCTTTCACTTGATCATATGAATTGAATCCCCTTCAAGGTGATTAATCCTTTGGATAGCTTGTTTGGACTATTCTACATGATTTGATCTACATATTAATTTTGTAGTAGGGATTCCTTCTTGATCGAGAACTCTGCCTTTTCTTGTAAGAAGTTGACAATCTACTAATCTAGGTCAAAAACTTGCCAATTGACTTGATTATCAGATACAACAGGCCTAACCACAAGTCTGACTTATTGCTCTTTCTTGTCTGCAACATGAGTTGGTATTTCATGTTGAGCACTAACTATTGCTAGCATGTCAGTATGCTTTTTTTATTTCTACGGACACCAGATATATTGAAGGCATCAAACCCTTCCATTAAGTCCCAAAACTCTATGTTTGTAATATTTGAGGAGGTTGTTTCTAGTTATGCTCTGAGATTTCACCTGATTGACAACCAACTCATTGTCTCCATGTGCATGTAAGGATTTGATCCCTCTTTTTTATGATGTTTGGAGACATAAGATCAATGCTTCATATTCAGTCACATTATTAGTGCAGCTAAAATTAAGCTTGAACGAAAAATAACATTTCTCCTTGTTAGGAGCGATGAGTTAACACACTTACCCCTACACCATTCCTGTTTATTGAGCCATCAAAAAACATGTTCCACAATCCATTGAAATCACTACACTCTTTGGTGAGATTGGGAATAAAGGTGCCTTCCTCATGAACATAGTAAGTACCAAGACTTGTATTAGTGACCTCACTAATTGGGTCAAATTGAAAAGAATTATCCCAATCATCAAGTAGGAAGTTAGGGACCTCCTCCATAGGATTATCAAGTTCCCTCTCTAAACCATCCTCATTTCCATCATGGAGGGTACAATTCATATTTATAGGGCTCAGAATATAAGGCTCAATATGGTCCTGTCCAATAGGCTCTACCTTTATGGTAACCTTTGTACCATATCTTGTTCTAAATAGAATATGAGACCAATCTAAGGACAAATATCCTCCTATCTTGGTAGTAAACTCCCTTGATAAGAAAATAGAAAAGAAAGAAAGGAGGTCAATGACTAAAATGTCTTGTAAGACACTACAACATGGGCATGCAAGTAAGGTCAACTACAAACCCTTAATCACCCCCACTGTCTGAACTGAGGTATCATTCAATTGCACAACTCCCCTAGCCACAGGTTCATATTTAATACCTAGGTGGTCAGCCACATTCTTGGGCATGACTGAGCTGCTAGCCCCTAAATCTATCATGAAATAATGAACTAAATTATCTCCTATAATCAAAGAGAGATAGAAAGGACGTGGCTTTCTGGTCCTATTTGAATTCTCTGCCTGTAAAGATTGTACCCGACTTATTGGAGCAGATGAGTGGCAATCCTTTGTTGTCCCTTCTACATCATTGATATCCTTCAAGGCCTCTTGGAGTAGATCTCTTTGAGATGTAATAGAGAGCACATCGTACATATAAATTTTAAGATTGTCTTTCTTCATTTGTTCTACAACACTAAAGGGGACCATAGATTTAGTAGGAGTCTTAGCAATGATAGGGGAAAGCCTTGCTACTAAAGCAACCTTGTGTTGCTCCTTCTTTTGGTCATTCTGAGTCACATTTTGATCTCTGTTTGGATTAGATGTCTTGTCTAGAGATTTTGGAGTTATATTTTGCATAGCAGCCTATGAAGCTTGGGCTTTTGTAGAAAATGCATCATCACCTATAGCTCTTCTCTTTGACCTAGTGTAATTGGCCACAGAGTCACTATTTAATTATTTAACACTAGAAACTCTGCCTCTTACAAATTCATAAGGGTATAATCTCCCTATGCATAGGTAGGACAGTCATGAAACTGTTGACCTAAAGTGGTTGGTTCACATTCTTCTACTAGGGCCTGAGAGAGCTCTCCACTCTAACATGCAATCTGATTGTGAGGCCAATTGCATGGAATGTACCAACCTATCTCTTGGGCAAGATTGTTCTATGTTGGGAATATTTCTTTTGAGCTACTAGCAACCATGGGGTTCAAACTGTTCAGAGGCCTGGCACTACTCCATTGGTTCTACCCTTGAATTGGCATTCTATTTTGTTGGTAATTTTGGTTTTGTGACTGGTAGGGCCTATTGGTTTTGTGTCTGGTAGGGCCTACTAGTTTTGTATCCATATGCAGGAAACTTTGACTTAAAGGTCTATACTGATGCAATTTGGGCAGGCAATATTGATGTAGGAAGAGTACAACCAGAGGAGCATTTTTCCTTGGAGGCAGATTACTGTCTTGGAGCAGCAAGAAACAGAGTTGTATTTCTCAATCAACAATAGAAGCTAAGTATGTTGTGGCTTACATGAATTGTACCCAAGCAATTTGGATGAAACACATATTGGAAGGTTTCAAGCTGAAGATATCAGAACCAGTAAGAATTTTTTGTGATAACACAAGTGCTATAAATATTTCAAAGAACCTGGTGTTGCATGCTAAGACAAAGCATATAGAGCTAAAGTATCATTTCCTAAGAGGGAAAGTTCAAAGCAAGGATGTGTCACTGGAGCATGTTTCCACTAAAGAAAAACTCGCAGATATTTTTACTAAGCCTCTGCCTAAGGCTACATTTGAATATCTTAGAAGTAAGTTAGGGGTTGTACCCCTACATGAAGTCCACTAAGCAGAAGTGGAAGCCATAAATGCCTGAGCCTATTGAAAATATTGAAGATGTATTGGTGAATAATGGAGCTACTCCACAGGGAGAGCAGCTAATTGAAGATCAGCGAAGCATGGATGAGAACCAGAATGGTTTACCTTCACTTTGGCATTGTTGTCAAAGGGGGAGAAGAAATGTATATGATTGGTAGCCAGTTACTAGCTGATGATATGAAGATACAGTTCAAGGACAGAATATGATTGGAAAATGTAAACCAGGATTCCTATACCTATGTATGTTCTTTACTCTTAATCATGACAATCAATTGGTATTGATATTTGTATTGCCATCAATGCCAAAGGGGGAGAATGTTGGCATTGCATGAAGATTGCATTGGAGAAGTATAGTATTATTATTGATGTCAATTGCAACTTGTAATGAAGCAAGTATTTCTACCAGTAATGATGCAGTAAAGAAACTGATGGTGATGCAGTGAAGATAAACTGGTAACCCTAACTAGTTGAGATGCAGAACCCTAACCGATGAAGTTTGGAGATTGGTTGTGATGATCTATGACCGAATGATGATCAGTGATGAAGATTCCACAAAATCATGATGCACATGATGAGTTTAAAAATGGTTTTGGCATGTGAAGATAACCATTTATCTTGGGAATGATCAAATGCATAGCATGAAGTGAAAAATGTGTGATAAGTTACAAGATTCAAAGTTAGGTGATCTAGGAATGGTTGAAGATGCCTAGAAGAATGTAATGTTGATTGCATGTAATTCTAATGGTCAAGATTGAACCGATATGTTTGTAATCTCTTTGACATTTGTAGGGTTTATGTTGTGTTACCGACCTAATGTATTTTTTTATAAGGTCGATGATTTGTTTCAATGAAGTGTTGGCAATTTAGTTAAGTGTGGAAGTGATTGTTGCCAAACCAGGAGGTGTGTCTGTAGAATGTTGTGAAGGGAAATAGGAGCAATAAAGGATCTGATTCAGCAAGGAAGTGTTAATTTCCAAATTAGTCAAGAACTTGTTGTTCTCTAACCATTACAATAGTTAAATCCCTTAACCAAGTAAGCTTTAACAGGCTTGTTGTTAAAATCCTCTAACTAGGTGCTCCATTAGCTTGGATTTGAAATCCTCCACCGAGATTACCTTTAACAGGGTATTTGTAGTCAATCCCTTAACCAGGTGGTCCTTAACCGGATTTGTTCCTAACAGGACATTATTGTATAAGCCTATAACAAGGCTTGGCTTCTAATAGGGCGAACTTCAGAAGAGTTCAAAATACTTGTGGGTATTCATCCCCACCATGGTTTTTCCCATTTGGGTTTCCATGTGAAAAATCATTGTGTCAAGTGGTGAATGATTTTGTGGATGTGTTTTTGATATGGTTGATTTGAATGATTGGTAAATCTGCATAGATATATTTGAATGACTAAAAATGATCTGAAACATGTTTTTACTAGTATTAGTGAAGTGGTTTATGGTTTTGTCAAATGGTATTTAAGTTTCAAGATTTTTTGCATTGTGTCACTAAGTATTAGGACAATCTGTAAAGTTTAATAGTGCAATTGCAGATTTGTCTGAGTGTCCAAACTGGTATACTTTATGAGTTGATTCAGAGTTGAAAGTTTGTTTGGTGAAAGTTTAGTTTATTTTCTATCTACTGATTCACCCCCCCCCCTTCTCAGTAGTTGACAGGACCCTTATAGTTTCATCATATTATCATTATGGTTGTGACATATGTACTTGGAAGGTTTTCTCCTCCCATTGACTATATCATAGTAGCAATATCACTATTGAGAGCCCTAAGAAAATACAAGAAAGCATGATTGGAAGATGGCTTGACCAAAGTAGAGATTCTATCTCGTCTTTTGAAATCTGTAATTGAAAGCTCTCATGAATTCATGAGGTGCTCTCTTAATAGCGGTTAATTGCTCTACAAGAGACAAATGGTCACTCTTGTCCTCAAAGTGTATACATAATTTCTCTCCTAACTCATCCCAATTATTGATGGAGTTAGAGGTTAATCCCCTATACCATTGTAGAGCTTTACCCTTTAAAGGATGATGCAAGAAGCCCACCTGTTACATTGTCTTTAGTTACATCAAATATAATTCAAATGTTAGAAACATTCAAAGTATGCTCAACTAAGGTAACAAAGTTTTCACCAGTGAAAAAGGGTATGGCTTTTAAGGCATCTATTGGTATATCATCCTCTTGGGCTAAAGCTAGAGGATTGCCTCCATTAAGGTGACCAAAGTATGATTTTTATTGACTTGAGAAGGAGAAGTAGGAGTCCTAGGTTGTGATATTCTTGTAGTAGGTGGAGTAGAATGAGACCTAAGGGGTGTAGATGTAACCACTTGAAGCAGTCACTGGTGAGGAGGGACCTCAAAGAGATCAATCTGAACTGATCAGCAAAAGTAACACAACGGAAACACAAAGATATGATGGAGGCCATGTAGAATAGATTGTTTTATTTCATGAAAATTGATTACAACCAACTGATAACAACTGAGTTATAGCATAACTGGCTCACAGGCCTAGTAGAACATACAAAAAGAAAAGTTGAAACTGCAAACAGAAAGCAAAATAGAAAGAAAATGTTTTTGGTTGATGCAAGATTCCTATGAACCAGGGATGCTTTTTCATCACTACTTCAGTACCCCTGAATGGTGACAATGAAAGTCTAACCGCTCTTCTTCTAGAACTAGAATTTGAAAGCACGCAATATTGAAAAATACCTCTAAAAGATGTTCTTGTTTGATTCCTTGGCATGAAATCAGCAATAGGTCATGAACAAGAGACTCGATATATCATCATATTTTCTAGGTACTTGAATGGTAACTACCTCCAAAGACTTAGAATACTAAGAACAACACTGAGTCCTTAGGAGAAGTTGAAAATTCTCCAACCGGGCATGCCAAAAACTATTGTCACAAAATTTTGCACCCTTATTGAACATTGATTCTCAACAACCTTATGAAACATGGAAACAACCTCCAAGTGTGAGACCTTGCAAATGAGAGGTTGAGTCTCCAGAGAAGGACAAATTCCTTTCCAATCAAAGTGTAGTGTTGGATTAACCCAACACTTGTAAAATCTACTCTAATAATTTTAAGGGGAAAAGGGGAGAAGGAATGTTGAAAGGAAAATGAGAGGTGATGCACCTAGATTGAAATTTGATCCTCCCTACCCATAATTGCACAAGATATCAATAAAAACTACTCAAAGATATGCACAATTTCCTATTTTAATCAACTCCCTGAAAATATGCAGAGGTTAGATTATTCTAAGATGAAGAGAGGAATGAAGGTGATTCACAAACAACATCTACAAGGGTGTTAACACAATCACATAATCTAAGAACATAAAAGAATGCATTTAGGTAAAGAGGTAAGAAACCTTACACAAAATATTTAAACTAAAAAGAGAAAAGAAAAACAATTTTATTGATGTAAAGGCAAAGCAAAGCTTATAGTTACAGAAAATGTGAATTTGTATAACAGAAATAGCGAGAGGACCCTCAGAAAGGGTTAAAAATTTGCCTTTCTAGATCAGGCATAACTCAGATGATACATTGGGTTTAGAAACCCTAACCAACTAGGGTTAGGTTACAAAAATAAAGTGTTGGTATTTTGGTATGGTTTTGTCATTGATGTCAACACCTATCAACACTTATCAACTCTGGCACTTTGGAGAATTGACAATGTTCACCAGCAAGCAAGTGACTTATGCACAGTCATCGGTATCTGGTACATCGACAGGATATATTGTTCACCGGCACTTGGAATGACATGGAAAGCATCTAGTTATGTCAAAGACATCATTTGGACACTTTGTCTTGGAGATTTGTTCATTGGCATATTTGTAGTTGCGTATTTGTTGTTACCGACAAATAGGTCCAGGTTATGCACCGATAGGCTTATCTATTCCAGATTCGCACGATATGCTTTGGAGATGATTTTGTTGTTATTGTAAATGCATTAAGCTGACATGTTGAATTGGATATTGCATCGGTTATTGATTTACTTGTAATTATTTTATTGTAATATCTTTTAGAGCCGACCTACTAAAATTGGTCCTAGGTTATGGTATATATGTAAGATCTTATTTGTAAGATCAATATGCGATTGGGAATCCTAACATAAAGAGGATCAGATCCTAGTAGATGATCTGATGGTTGTGTACCCTATAGATCTTCATTGAACTGGGAAGGAGAAGCAATCCTTGAAATTAAAGGAGCTCCTACAGTGGGATGGCATTTGTGCATCCTTTGTCAAACCCATAAGTCTTCAATATGCAATAAATGAGTGTGGGAGATCAAGGGAAATGTCTGCAAGAGAATGGAAGAGTAATGGTTGTTAGCCCTCGGCCCTCTGAAAGTGGTTGGGGTAGATCAGATTTGTTTTGGCTCATCAATGAGGTTAGAAATTAATTTTCAACCCATTAAGTCGATAACCACCATTAGGCATTAGTTTTAAAAATTAACATCCACCTCCAGTTTGAATTTGAGCCGCTTGATCTATCTTATCGTGTATAGATGGACAACTGAGATCATACCATGAAAAGAGAGCCCATCAACTAAAACAATCTCACCACAGCATCACAACCAAGGATAGAACCTATTCTTTGACTGCTACAATACCATGGTGACAAAAACTCTTCATCATTAAAGTTACCACAACATCGCAGGGGGGAGGCAATGTTATCCCCAAACTATTGTGGTGGAGTAGTAATAAAACATTCACATCGCTAGAAAATTATCACCACATCGCAAAGGTCAAGAAACAGTTAGGGATAACTATTGAGACCCTATGATATCATTATTCTCTCCTTCCTTGATTGATTACTGCAACATCACAAGGGAAAGTAATCACCATGACCTAACCACTGCAATAGAGTGGTAATTATTTCCCCCAAGTTCCACCAAATTCATCGTTATACTGCTGAGGGTACTTAATTTTTCTTTCAGACTTCCATGATAATACAATGAAATATTAGAGGCCACTACTATATTGCCAAGGGGAAACCATCATGGGCTTTGATCGTTTCGATATAGGGGTAAATAAAATAGTCACTGCAATATCCTGAGGGGGACCCAAAGGTAAGTTTGAACCACCATGATATTGCAATAAGAAATATGAACCTCCTACTAGCCGATAGCCACAGTGGGATTTGTGACCCACAATATCAATCCACTGGCCATATGAAGAGATATTACAATATATGAGGGGCCTGCACTTGCAGGAAGGTTTACAGCCTAGAGCACACTGCTCAATCACAATAGGAGCCTCACTGACTACATAAATTCCAAACAACAATCCGGAGAAGTGTGAATAGCTAAGATAGCATCTTATATGCCAGAATACAGTTCTGGTTTAAGCTATGTTTGTTCTAGTTAGAAACCCTAAACCCCTTTACCGAAATAACCTTTACAATAAATTCCTCACATACATAATCTCTTTGATATATTTCACATCACATTACATTCGCATATCCATTCCATATTTCATGTCTATCTCCTTATCTATCAAAATGATCTAATCAAACTGCCCTATATACCCTATACAAATTTATGCCTTATGTCGACTTACAAAGATATATACAATATCATATTACATGTCAGCTAGATAACATAAATGAATAGACATTTAAAAAAGTTGTCGATGTTGGATCCAAGATATGTTGGCCTCCAATACCAATAATCTTTACTATACCATGTCGTCATGCATTGTCGGTGACCAAAGAAATCTTTCTGACCTGCTGGTGCCGATCTCGATTTTGTGAAGTGCATGTCAATACACCATATGAAGCCGGAACACAAAATCATGTTTCCATCAATGACAACATAGTGAAACCAACCAATAGAGTGTAAATTTTCAACAATATCCCTCTTTGGCATTGATGGAAACACTCATGTGAAAAATGGTCAAGGTTTCATCTGTCAGTTTCATCCTGCCCTGCTCCCCCTGAGCTAAATATGCAAAATACTCCAAGTTTTCAAAAACTCCAAAAATTTGTAACTCCCCCTAATGTATGCAACTCTTTTATTCTTTTTCACATCTATACTACTCCCCCTTTGACATCAATTCCCAAAAATAATTGTAAAAAGAAAGAACTATACAATTAATATTCCCAAAAATATCTTACCAAAGCTTGACCAATTTCAAAAATTTTGGATAAGCCTTCTCCAGTAACTCCACATAACTATCCGAGTCATATTTGAATGTGTTAGAAATAGATACAAGACCACTCAATAAATGTTTAAAATATTCCTTCTCATTTACCTCTGTCGATTTGGGCTTTCCCACCATATCCATGCATTATATCTTATGTGCACAGAGTGAATACAATCTTGGACTCACCAAACCTCTCAGAATTCTGGCTCTTCGAATTATTTTGTATCTTTCCTTCTCAAGAGCAGAAATTTGATTCTCCAAAATCAAAATTTGATCATCAATTGATGTTGTCAATGAAATTAATCCATCAAAAGAGTTGGCAATACTATCAATTTTCTCCTAAATCTCCTTTATCTTTTTATCTACATTTGTTGTAAGTATTTCAGTATTGCAACATACCCTATATATATTTGTACACTGTTTCAAAGAATTTTCTATTAGGATTAGCTTCTCTTCAATCTTTTTCTTCTCTATCTCAATTACTTTATCAAAAGTGGCTCTCTTAGCCTGAGTAAATCTTTCTAATGCTTGTTGATTTGATATTTGTTGTAAGGATTGAAAGTCTTTTGATATGTGCTTAGTGATTACCTTAAGCTTGTCAGAAGGGCTCGCTTCATTTTCAATCTCACACTCCAGGATAAATCTATGTAGAACAGTGATTGATTGATCTATAATCCCCTTGTCTATGGATCCCTCCTTCAAAAAGTTTTTTAGAAGCCATCATCATCAGTTCTATGGGACTCATTTCTATGATGGTTTTCTTTTCTACTTGAGAAGTGTCAATTGACAATAATTATTGGCCAACAACTGGTTCCTTGTCAGATTCCCCTGTTTTATCCTTTATGACCTCCTCAATTGCATTGGTGGCTTCACCACTTTGTGCAGTGTGTGTAACTGTCATTTCCTCTATAGGAATAGTATCCTCAACCTGTACATTAGTATCCAGAGGACAATTATCCTCAATATTACTATCCTGTACAACATTCTCTATATTAACCGATATCTCTGTAATTGTATGTACATATGTAATTACTGGTGGCTCAATTTCCACTATCTTAATGTTTTTCAAAATTGATGGTGAAGTACCCATAATTCCTTTTCTTTTTCCTTCAATCAGTGCATCTACAGTATCTGTCTTGGTCTCCAGTGAAGTAAATAATCCTCTATGTTCTCCCAAAAATTTAATCCATGCTTTCTGAGTTTCCTTTATTACTTCATTCACTCTCCCTAGCATTAGGCTAGTTATCCTATGTCTGCTATTAAAAAAATTTATGTCTGTTGCCTCAATTGTAGTTTCCATTTCATCTAGAGCTATAGTAACACAAATAGATAATAGTTCTTTCACTTTAATGTGTTTATCCTCTTGCATAGTAGATAATCTTCTAGCATCTAACATGTTATATAACTCAGCCGGTATTTGATTTTCTATCTCTATTAAGGCTTTCTTATAGATATCCAAGTATAATAAAATTTCTTCCTCTACCTCTCTCTGTTCATCATCCTCTAAGTTTTCATAATAAAATTTAACATTCTTCAATATGCCATCTTTAGTAATTTCATCTACAATTTCTACACAAGTTTTAGGTGGTATGATAGTTACATTACCAGTTTCAATTGCTAAATCAATGTCACTCGTCTTCTTCCTCTTGATAGTACCGGATGCAGTTGTAGGTGAAGCTTTAGGTGCTTTCTTCTATGTTGGTAGCTTGATTGTGACCTTCCTAACCAATTCCACCTTAGTTTCCTCTGGTTTCTTCCTAACAACCCTCTTGAATGCTAACGGTGTGTCATCCTCTGATTCAGATTCTGCAGTAACAGGTTCAATATGAACTTCCAAATCCTTCCTCTTTCTTACTTTCTTTGGGACAGCATCAATTAGTGCCTTTATGTCTTTTGAGACCTTCTTTACAAACTTACTTTCTTTTCCTTCTTGTTTCTCTCTTTTCTTTTGGTTGAACTCTGTTTCAACCTCTTGAGTTTTCTGTTGTGCAGTTCTATAGGGCTTCTCTGCCTCATCTATTGGTGCATCAATTAGAATTTTTGCGTAGGCATCAAGAATCTGTGCATCCACCTCATAGCCCATTTCTTCGATCCAAATATTATGGGGCTTAACTACTTCCATGAGAGTCTCATCCTCCTTTACCATGAAACATATGTTGGTAGAATATTTCTCTACTATATGCTCAGGTACCCTTATCCTAGACCTCATAGATTTTTGAAATGCCTTAAAACACCCCCATATCTTATCATCTCTTTGGCTTCCTAATGCAGCAATTGATTGTTTCAATTGTCTTCTTATTGGAATATCAAAAGCCCATTCCCTCTTACCAGAACCGGGTGAATCATTCAAAAAATATAGCATTAAGCAGACTAACAAATTCCCATACTAGAAAGTGCCCTTCTTCTCACCCTTAATCTTTCCTAAGTTGATTAACAACTCATCAATCATCCAACCACAGAGATCTAACTTTATATTATCTCATCATTTTATATGCAGCCAAAATGCATGAACTAGAAATAGAATTCAGTCAGTTTGACTGAGTTACCTTATATCCGATAATCATGCTACCAAATTTGATGTTTGTGTTGGTGATACTGCTCACTTTCATGAATCTCTTCTTAGATGTAGCGTCGGTGATCTTCCTCACAAAGTCATTTGAAACATTCTTGTCTAGATGTTGCCCTACCGATGACAAACTAGTAATTTCTCGGATGGCTTCCTTAGTGATTTTGTAAGGTCTGTCTAGCCATTTGAATTCCCCCTGTACTCTACTCAATACATATCTGATTATCTCATCCTTGAACTCCAGAATATCCAGAATGTTTGTAAACCCTAGATCTTCAATATGTTTATATCTCGGTTTTATCTTTCAAGATTCTCCCATTAGCTCACTTGTATACATTCCCTTTATTTTAGAAGTTCCTAAGTCCTCAATATGATAGTGAATGTATGCCCTAACATCCTCTACATACACAACTCCCTCTGGAATGCGATAAAATGCTCCAACTGAATCAACCTGGGTAACCACATGTGGATACCGCTTGAAAATTGGCCTGGGGTGGTCCTTGACCTCCACTATAGTTGGGTTTGCAACAAAAATAGGAATAGAAGAAGTTCCTGCTTCTAGGTTTAAGGATAAATACCTTTGGATTGCTCTCGGTGAAAAATTTCAACCAATTCTTCCAAACGCTGGTGAAATCGCTCAAGAATAAATCTAATTGCCTCTGAATAGCCTCTGATCGCACTTAGTCACTCTGAATCACTCTAAAATCACTTTGAATGCAGGTTGATTAACAATGAAGTGTATTCGACCTTTTAACCATCAAAAAAAAAAACTAATCTTCCATTGACATAAATGACTGTCGATGAAAGATATCGGATCTCACTCAGAACATATCCATGCCGGATAATCCTCTCCAATATTTGGAACATCTTCCAGAACCTCTTTCCGGGGCATATGCACCATCTTCATGAATTTTTCCTACCCCTAAGGCATCTGCCTTAGTTACCGAATGAGCTCATTGTCAGTGCAGAAGCAGCCTCTTCTGTTAGATAAGTAACCGAGACATTCCCATCTGATGATTGTTCTTCACTCTTCCTAACCCATCTCTGAGTATGATCTTGTCAGATTTCACTAACCTTCTCTTTTCCTTTTTCATTTGATCCTCCATTACTAACCGGTGGATTTTTGCTTCTACAGAACTTAGCAATATGTCCAACTTCATTACATGCATAACATGCAACATTATTCTTTTGAATTGCTTTGCTAAAACCGATATAATTGCTTGACCTGCACAGATTAGCCATATGTCCAAATTTTACACAAGCATAGCATTTTACATTCATTTTGCAATCTTATGTCTTATGACCAATTTTATTGCATTTAGAACATTTATCAGGAGAAGAATCAGGGTTCTGATTTGCTTTGTTTCTACATTGCCTAGCCATGTGACCAAATCTATTACAAACAAAACATCTACCATTGAATTTATAAGCATTGAATTGTCTTACCAGTGCCTTATGGTTTTGACCTTCATTAGCAGTACCAAAACTCTGTCCTTGTTCAAATCCAAGTCCACTGGAATCTCCAATGCGCCTTTGTCTCTTTAATAAATCATCAAGCTGTGTTGAGCTGATCTTGAATTTTTCTTTGTACTCACTTGCAACAGTTAAATATTCTCTTAGTATTATCATTTGTCTCTCAAGCTCTTGCTCATTACTCTAGGATTGTACCAAATCAGTTCATTTTCTTCCTTTTTCTTTTTGTCCTCAATCTCCTTAGACATCCTCATATTTATAACTTGCATTTCATTCTTCATAACCATGTTCTCCTAACTCAATTTCCGACATTGTTCCTTAAGTGCATTTTTCTCTTTATCATTTTGATTTTGCAAAAGTTCCTTCCTTCTATCTTGAATAGATGATAGCCTCTCTTGTAGGAAAAGAATGAGTTCCTTAGCAGAATTCAATTCAACTTGTATCTTTAAGTTCTTCAACCTTTCAGCATCATAATTTTCAAGTGCCATCTCAAGCTGCCTCTCCAAAGCTATATTCAATGATTCCGGTTTCAGGATCTTCCTCAAGCTATTAAACTTCCTCTGAGGCACAAGGCTCTGATACTAATTGTTGGAAACCAATAACACTGAGAGGGGGGGTGAATCGGTTTTATACTAGAATAGTAAATTTTAGCCTTAAAAAAACATGCATACACCAACCAGTATACCGATATAAACATAATTGAAAGAAGTAAAAAAACCAATAAGCCAAACACATAAATGAGAACCATAACACATAGATTTATACATAGAAAACCTCAAAGAGGAAAAACTAAGGTGGGATTTGTGACCCACAATATAAATCCACTGGCCATATAAAGAGATATTACAATATATGAGGGGCCTGCACTTGCAGGAAGTCTTATAGCCTAGAGCACACTACTCAATCACAATAGGAGCCTCACTGACTACATAAAATTTCAGACAACAATCCACATAAGTGTGAACTACTAAGATAGCATCTTCTATGCCAAAATACAGTTCTAGTTTAAGTTGTGTCTGTTTCGGTTAGAAACCCTAAACCCCTTTACTGGAATAACCCTTACAATAAATTCCTCGCATATATAATCTCTCTAATATATTTCACATCACATTACATTTGCATATCCATTCCATATTTCATGTCTAATCAAACTATCCTATACAAATTTATGCCTTATATCGGCTTACAAAGATATATACAATATCAGATTACATGTTGGCTAGATAACATAAATGAATAGACATTAAAACAAGTTTTTGATGTCTGATCCAAGATATTTCGGCCTCCAATACCGATAACCTTTACTATATCATGTCGACCTACATTGACGGTGACCAAAGAAATCTTTCTGACCTGTCGGTGTCGGTGTAGAATCTATAAAGTGCCTATCAGTACACCATATGAAGCTGGAACACAAAATCATGTTGCCATCAATGACAACATAGTGAAACCAACCAATAGAGTGTCAATTGCAAACAATGACCACCACAATTGATCAATGCAGAGAAAGAACAAGGCCAAAGATGAATAAGGCAGAAATACCTTAAGGGTTTAGGGTTAGGCCTTAGGTAAATATGCAGGGTTTTAGCCATTGATGATTTTCTCAGATCGGTTATCTGCATGGCTAAATGGTCAATAGTAAACTTACTATTTTTTAAAGGTTTCTATTTTTGAAAAGTTTCTATTTCAAATTTTCAATTTTTGAGAACCCTTCAAGCCTTCCAAACCATAAAAATAAATAGTTGGTTTTTGGCCCATAACTTCATCATATGGAGTCAAAATTCAGCAAATGAGATACCATTGGAAAGATGTTTCTAGCATCAATCTTATTATGCAAGTGGTTTTATTATATTTTGTACCAACTTTTCATACTAGGCCTCCAAAGTTAGCCTTCAATTTTTCTCTTTAAAGGCCATAACTTGAGCAAACTAACTCCATTTTTTGAATTAAGCACTTCATCAAGCTCTCAATGTCCTCTATTTATATCTACAATAAATTTTATAAAATATTCACCAGGTACTCAGTGATCTTAATTTTTGTCATTTCTCAATTTTGTGATTTCTCAACTTATACAAGTGTAAAAGGGTTTATTTTTCTTGTTGTGAGGGGTAGAATCATCATCTTTAAGATTCTTATGTTTCCCTAACCCTAGCCTAATGGTAGATCCTTCTATTGAGAAACTCACCCCTCATAACTATCATAGTTGGAAGACTACAATGATCAAATTTCTTCAGTCTAGGGGTTTACGGTCTTGTTTAGATCAAACTCAACCCACTTTGACTCATGAAATTGATAACATTTAGCGTAGGGATAAGATGTATTGGGCTATGGGTTTGATTGGCCTACATGTTTTAGATAGTCTTCAGTTCCATATTAATTCACGCACCACTCCTAGGGCTGTGTGGCTTAAATTTGAGCAAATTTTTGGGGGTATTAATGAAATTTGGGAACTTCAACTTAAGACAGATTTGACATCATTGGCACCTATTTCATTTCCTTTCATTGAGGACTTTTTGGAGAAATTCAAATCCATCATATCATAGTTACAAAGTTGTGGCAAGAAAAATACTAATAAGAAGTGCATCTTCTTATTTTTGTCCAAGCTTTGAGGCCAATTTTTGTTCCTTACTTCATCATTCTATTCTATTGTGGATGGTTTGGCTAATACATTCACTAATTTGAGGTATTTTGTGAACACTTGACATGTGAGCAAGCCAATATATCACAACTTGATTCAATTTTTGGTTCCAAATCTTAGGCCTTGGTTGCTCAGACTCCTACATCTATAGGGAAATAGAAGAAGAAGAATTAGAAGAACAGAGGTACATAATCTACTCCCCTAGCTTCAAAGTCACATGAACATGATTCAAATTCTTCCACCACTTCCAAGAGGTCTTCATCTAGGAAGGACAAGCCTAAGTGTTCGTATTACACCAAGCTAGGACATGATGAGAATCAGTGTTATGCAAAGAGGATTGATGAGCTAAAAGTACTTCTTTAGAAGAATAATATTTAGTTGCCTTCATATAGTGCATTCTCTTCCACCACTTTGGGACTTGGACATTTTGGGTCTTCATCTATAGCATGTGGTCAAGGCAAGATAAAAGTCCATTCTCTCTTTGCATTGACACATCCTTATTCCTTTAGATTGCCTCTTAATTATGGAGCTTCACATCATATGGCATCATCAAAGGATATATTCTCTTCTTTTGAGCATCATCCTTTTCCACAAATTTTGATGGGTAATAACACTTACATAAGTGTTAATGGGAGTGGTTCTATGGTGTTTAATGGTGGAACATTCAATAATGTTCTTTGTGTCCCTGCATTATCTTCCAACCTTCTTTTCATCTACTAGATTACTTGGAGTGGGATAGGCAAGACAGTTGAGTTCACCCCTGCTTCACTGATCATTAGATATCTACATAGTAGAGAGCTTGATGTAGTTGTTAGTGTTGGTCATTTAGTAGGTTGTATGATTTATCTCCTTTTATTCTCATTGAGCATGCAGCTCCATTAACTGGTCCTATCTCTCGTGCATCAAGAGTACATAAAAAATCTAAGGAGAGGTTTTGTCACTTAAACCTATGTGTGCTTCAGTCATCCATAGTGGTTCCTAAGACTTGTGTTGATCCTCCTCCACCTTGTTCTTCTTTAGAGATGAGTTTAGTTTAGTAGACTTATTGTTCTCTTCTAGTTTTAGTAAAGTGGGATGAGTACTTGTCAAATATTGCAAGGTTATTTGATACATAACACAGTCTAGACATTGGGGACATTATTGAAGATATTTCATTCCTCCTTGATCCAGTAGTTTAAGCATTCATATTATCCCATCTTTGCTGCCTTTAGTGGTTGTTCAATAGGTATCTTCACATCAGTTTGGATTTTCTTCACTTGATTTCTTTCTTTCTAAGGTGAGACGCATGGTTTTCCTCTCTTGGATCTTCATCAACACAAGTCCTTGAGCCTTCATCTTCAACATTGGAGTTTCTTATTATTGAGAGGATATTCATTATACTTTTGTGACCAATTTTATACTCGGGGGGAAACTTGGAGTCCTTCATCTTAGTCACATGTAGTACCTTGATCATTTCATTGCATCTCTCACTTTTGGAGAGGGGTTTTCCCCCATGCGGTTTGCCTCCTTTTTTCCATTTAGAGAGACCTCATTGGTGTGAGTTACATTGGTTTATACATGAGTACCTGATCAGGCCTAGTTTTTAAGAGTCAATCATGTATGCATTTTCTATTCATCATTATCTTTGTAACTTATCCCTAAGTCAATCTTAAGGTGGGGTGTTGGAGTAATTTTACGATAATTATCTAATTATTTATTAATTAGGTCCTTTAATTGATTTTTCACTTAAGCTAAACTTGGGTGCTTTTTAATATCTAGAGTTTTCTCTTTTAGCTTTAATTATAGATGTAGTTGAGATTAATAAATATCTCCTACTTTGCAATGCTTTAGTTCTCCTAATTTTAGTATTAGGGTTTGCACCTAGGGTTTCATTCATCCTTTATAAGGATACATTATGTAGTTGCACCTTCAATATTGTATCTTCAATCATTCTTTATGCATGACTTATAATTCTCTGGTTATTATAGAGCATATTATCTTTGCTCGATCTCTTTAGTGTGATAGGTATTTTGCTTGCAGATGATTCTTGGTTCATGTGGTTGATCATCAACTTCTACAAATGGGTGTTCAAGAAAATTTAGGTCCAATGGAAATGTTGAGAAGTGTAAAGCACAGTTAATTGCAAAGAAGTATTCCTAAGTTGAGGGAATAGAATATGATGAGATTTTATCTCTTATAGCAAAGATGACATCTATTTGGTTCTTATTATCACTTGCTATAATTCATGATTGATAAATCAAGCAAATGGATGTGAAGATAATATTTCTTCACAATGATTTGGAGGAAGACATTTATGTGGTGAAAGGTAAAGAAAATCTAGTTTGCAAGTTAAAAAATTCTTTGTATGGTCTAAAATATTCTCCAAGGATATGGCAATAAAATTTTGATACCTATGTGTTGAGGGTGTGAATTCAGTGTTGGAGAGATCCAGCATGACAACTTGTAGATCTATGGTAGTTCTTATTGCACTAGAAATAAATTTATTTGCGAAAGATTATTCAAAATCTCCTTTTGAGTTGGAGGACATGGACCAGCATACCATACACGAGTGTGGTTGGCAGTCTAATGTATGTTATGTTGTGTATTAGACCAAACATTGCCCAAGCAATGGGAGTCTTGAGTTGATATATGGCTAATCCTAGACAAGTGCATTGGGATGTAGTTAAGAGAGTGTTCAGATATTTGAGGGATACTTTCAAGTATTCCTTATGCTATCATGGTTATCATTCTAGACCTAGACATTCTATGAGTATCTATGGATATGTGGATTCAGATTGTGTAGGTGACATTAATGGTAGAAGATCAACCAGTGGTTATGTTTTTACTATGTATAGTGGTGCTATTAGTTGGTGTTGGAATATGCTGCAAATATGTGCTTGAGAGATATCTGAGAGATGTGTTGTCATTGATGTCAACATATTTCTATGTTTGTGGTAGTGATGCAATGAATTTCAGTGAGTTAGTTTGTTCAGTATGTTGATTAAGAGATTTTGTGTATTAAAGGGTTTGTATAGGGTTGTCTCTAGATGATTCAATTCAAGTTTCAAAGATTCGCATGAAGATTTGATTGGGTTATGGATATCTAAGTTGTGGCTAGTTTTTCAGTTGTTCAGTGGTGACAGAGTGTCAGTATTTTGATCTGCATTGCTCTGCATTGTAATATCTTGATCTGCAAATTTGATGATATGTTTGGGATGTATTGATGTGTATCTTCAATTCAAGTGGTTCATGGTTTGGAGCTCCACAAGTGATTTTTCAAAATTGACAGTCATTGCAGTTAGTGTTCTTGAAGTTTGGTATGATGATGCTAGTGATTCTAGTAATTTGTGTTGGTGCGAATGTTTCGGTGGTAATTCATGATTCTTGTGGATGGTTTTGGATCGTGTGCCTTTTGTGTTGGCTGTCTACATTGATCATTGAGCACGTAATTGATGATTTTCTTAGGTGTGTTCATGTTCTTCATATTTTTGGCCAACCAGATGCTTGTAACATGTTTCAGATGTTCGATGCATAATTCTTGGAAGTGTAACGTGTTTGAGGTGATAGATTTGGGTTTGTGCTATGTCTTAGCCACCATTGCTTGGTCCGCATGTGATATTGTATTGTGTCTTCTTATATTTTTGTAATTAGGTGATGAGTGTTGAGTTGACCTTGGAGAGATAGGTTGATGACATGTATAAATAAATGTAATATCTTTGTATTTGGATGGTGATGTGGATGAGAGTGAATATATATGCGAATAACATATTAATCTTTTGGAGGCTACGAAGTAGTGTGAAGAAGAAAGTTGTTATGTGCTTAACTGGAACTGCAACCAAGCATTAAGGAGATTGTAGACACCTAAAATTGTCCTCTTTAATTAAATAAATATTTTATTTATTTAATTATTTTAGTCTAAGTCTTCTACTAATTAAATAAATTATTTAATTAATTCATTAATCCTCTTCCAAGCCTTTCCTCATTTAAATAGATATTTTTTATTTATTTAAATTGTCTTTTTCTTAAATTAAATAAATATATTATTTATTTAATTGATCCCACTTCCTCTATTAATTAAATAAATCTTTATTTAATTAATTAATTCATTAGTCTTTTCTACCCATGACACATATCATTCATCTCTTAATTCTTCTCTTACCTACCCCCTTTATCATTTAATTATTTCCTCTACCTACCCTTTAATCCTAGCCGACCATTTATCTTTTTCACCTTTTAATCTTATCCCTCCATGTCCTAAAGTGTCTTCAATATAAGAGGATACTCTCCTTCATTATAAACCCTAATAAATTCATCTAATCAATCCAACTAGCTAATCAATGCATCTAAACACTCATATGTAATCAAGCCTTCTCACGATCAAGCTATCACCCATAATCCGTTCTTTGTTGAGCTCTTGTGCACACATAAAATCTAAGAGCAAATATATCAAACAAGATCAATGGAGTTAGGAGACAATGGAGATTGAAACCCTACTTGACATGTCAATGGTAATATTGTTTTATTTTTTTTATTTACATGATCTTAAGTATCTCTATTGGTATTGGTGAATGTTTCATTGTAGGACTTAGATTGTTTGTGGTTGGATCTTTATGGTTTTACAATAGTTATCATCATCACTTTTCACTATATACATTTTGGCACGCCTGATGGGACATGGATTTTTGTTAGATCTATGTTTTTTGCAGGTTTTTCTAACCCTATATTGTTGTTTTGTAAAACAATTTGGAGAATAACCTTGTGCAGCTAGGGTTTTGAACACAAGATTAAGATTTTGGAGAGATTTGATCAGATCTCACAAACGTCTTGGAATTTTTGCATCAATTGTTTTTGGCAGGTTGGGGATAGTATCAGGAGTGTTCGATCCGAAATTCAGATTTTTTGGAGCATATTTGAATTTTTTATGATTTTTCATAAAAAATTAATTTTGAGAGAAAAGTAGCGAATTTTTTAGATTTTCTTACATTTATGGAAAGGTATCATAATTCTATAGGGAGTCAATTTTTTATTATTTTATTTGGATGCAAAATAATTCGTGAAAATTCAAATCTTTGAAAATTAGGTTTTTGCAATGATTTGATTAGATCTCACAAACATCTTGGAGTTTTTGCATCAAATTTTGTTTGCAAGTTGGGAATAGTGACAGGATTGCTTAGTCAAAGATTTATATTTTTTGGAGCCTATTTGAATTTTCTATGAATTTTTTATGATTTTTTATAAATAATTAATTTTGGGAGAAAAATACTGATTTTTTCATATTTTCTTACAATTCTGGAAATTTCTTAAAATTCTACAGGGGATCTATTTTTTATGATTTTAATTTTTATGCAAAATAATTCATGAAAATCGTATCTTTAAAATTTATCGTTTTGCAATTATTTGATCATATCTCACAAATTGATTGGAATTTTTGCAAGAATTATATTGTGCAGGTTGGGAATGGTGTCAAGAGTTTCCAGTGCATAATTCTGATTTTTTAGATCAATTTTGATTTTTTTATGATTTTTTTTATTTTTCATAAAAAAATAATTTTGGGAGAAAATTAGCAAATTTTTTGGATTTTCTTAATTTCTAGAAATGTCTTAAAATTCTATAGGTGATCTGTTCTTTATGATTTTAATTTTGATGCAAAAAAAATCATGGAAAATCATATCTTTGGATTTGTCAAAAAACATATTGTCAAAGGTCCCCCCTTTCACATTTGGATTTGGATTTCTAAAATTTACCTAATTAGTGTGCTTGCGGGTGGGGGTAATCTATCAAAACTACTAATCATTTGTTGCACAGGTAATCTAGGTGTGTGTCCTTGTATTTTAGTCTAATTAGGGTCACATATCTTTTTCATTTGGGGTTAAAGGACTTGTTTGAAGTGTTTGGTGCTATTTGCACATTTTATGTTTATAACCTCAAGTTGATAACAAAAGTATCCTCTCCCATTGCCCTCCATTGGACCTTGGGTATAAGAGAAATTGTTATCATCCTCTATTTAGGTAGGAGGGTCTGCCTCTCGAGTAGCCCATAAGGCTAAGTGAGAGGGAATGACCCAAGTGGTAACATGCTAAAGCCAAGCTCTTCTAAACCACTATAAATAAAAGTGTTTGTGACGAAAGTTGCAAGCAACGCGTGTTACATGCTGCTATAATGGTGTTATGACTCCCTCAGTGTCTACATGACACGTAAAACCTTGTGGATCATAACCTTTACAAGACCGGGATGCCTTCCTTAATGGAGTGTAACACATCATTGATTATGGACACTCGAATGGATGCTCTTACTAATAGCCCCTTGTTTTAGAAGCCAAAAACCTTCTAGTTGTTGGTACAGGAGGTCGAACCTCTCATGTCATCTCACATTCTTACGGTTCTTAGTCGAGATACAAAGTTCACCATGGGGATTTTTCATGGGGACTAGTGCTTGGTTGCCCCAAAGAAGTGAGTGTCGTGGAGTGGAGCTAGTGGGGTCAAGCATCTAAGTATCTGCTTTGAATAAGCATAGTTGGGAAACCAAGTGAGATCCAACAACTATTGTCCTAGCCAACCTTAGGATTTGTGTTTGCATGTTTTTATGTCAAATCAGACAAACACACTTCCATACATTGTGTCTTCATTGTTTATTGTGTCTTCTTGCCACAAAAACAGTCAACATTGAGATTTGGTCACATTCAACAACTTCACATTTGGACACTCAAAAAATCTATCAAAAACCATGTCTATGTCAATTTAAACCACGTCTAGGTTGGGAAATCGCACCTGCGCATGGCAGAATTGTGTATTTGTCAGAAAGAAAAACATTATCAGTTCAACAGTTGAAATGGCGTCTGTGTCACCTAAAACTGCATCTGAGTTGAGAAATCATGTCTATGCAGAACAGTTTCATGTCTCCATTTTAGAATAACATTTTACAAAACTTGAAAAGAGAAAAACAGGCTTAAGTTTTGAGATTTAAAGAGCTTCTAAGGCATTTCGTATAGGGCTTCATCATTTTTAGTCAACCAGTATTGGTCACATATTTATCCATCATTTGCAATACCTCATACACACTTTCCAAAATAGAGTCAAAAGGTTTCTTTGTTGTCCTCATCATATCTTGCAAACTTACTACAACATATCACTAAGTGGTTTCTGCATCATATCTATCATCTTAGGGTCCATTTGGTCATCTTTAGTCAAGGTCACCTTACCTCATCAAGAGATCTATCATCTCTTTGAAACATACACCTTACTTTAGATCGTGCATATCTTGAACCTACACTTTTGGACATTGCAAGACAACCCTAGATTCTTGTCATCTCATATCCTTTCTTATTATTCCATAGTCTTTAGATTTTCTTCCATTCCTCATTCAAGGTCAAGTTCATGGTTGAAACCCATTCCCAAAGGTCTAGAAGAGAAGCTGAAGAAGCTCTAAGATCTCTCAACATGAGTACCTATGAGTTTTATGGAGATGAATTTTACAATCCATTTGACAATCGCAATAATATACCAGACAATGACAATGAGAACACAAATGATAATGAAAAGGTATCTATCACTTCCACAGACATTGAAGAGAACATCATAGACCCAAGGTTCAATAGATTGGTTGAAGAAATCATGAGAAGTAGAATGAAACAAAGTAGAATGAAACTACCTCATGATTTCCATATGTCACAAATTATAGAAGAGGACCCAAATCAAGGAAACCAAACAAATGCAAATCATAGAGGACATAATGGTGGTAATAGGAGAGAGTGTTTTGCACCTAAGTCACGTTCATCCTTATTTCAAAAGCTAGAAGTTCCCAATACTTATCCTCATGCCAATTTTACTAGGAACTCTCATGAACAACCTCACAGTCATCCTTTCCCATGAAGGAGAACTACCACTACACATGCTCATGATAATACCCAAGATCATACCAATGCATAAAAATACACCCATGCAAACATTCAAAATCATGACACGAGGAGACCCCATGTCATATTTGGGGGCAATAATCAAGATCAATCTTATGATACCTCATATCCTTACAGTCATAACATGTATCGACCTAGACCTAGAGCTCCTCATTACAATACCATACCAAGTGGTCCATATCCAAGCTATAACTATGTTACTTCTCCATATGAACACATCTATGATCAATACCATACATACATGCATTATAACCCTCCTCCTCTACCTAGTGGCTTGGGCATGGGACTAGCTCAAAGAGAAAAGACACCACCCAAAAATGACTTGCAACAACAAATCAAGGATTTGCAAAATAAAATGGTGAACATGAATACACCAAAGAAATAGTACATGGTGAAAGATATATGTCCTTACCCATTTGATAGAATCATTCCAATGCCTCCATTTCCTCCACATTTTTTAACACTAAATTATGATAATTATAAAGGCAAAGGGGATCCTAAGGCACACATAAGAGAATTTTTCATAGCTTGCATTGAGGTAGTAGGAGAAGAAACATACTTGATGAGATTGTTCCCATAAATTTTAGGTGGACAAGCTATGGAATAGCTCTCCCAACTTCCACCTGGAATTAAATCATGGAGTGATCTAGTAGAAGCTTTCATACAAAACTTCTCATACAACATTGAAATAGATGTGTCTGTAACTACCTTGTACAATACTAAGCAGAAAAATGGGGAATCTTTTGGTTCATTCTTATAGTGATGGAGAGGTCTTTCTAGTCGTTGCTCTTGTGATATCCCACAAAAAAAATGGTAGAAATTTTCACTCAAAACATCAACAAGGATATTGGATATGAGCTAAGAAAGGCTTGTTTGTTTACCTTCAAGGAAGTCATAGAAAAAGGATTAGCAACTGACAAAGTATTTATTGAACAAGGTGTCATTAAGATATTTAAAGAGAACAAAGAGGAATCAAATGGGAAACACAAGCCTCACTTTTGGAACAAAAATAAGAACACAGTCAATGATGGGGTAGTAGATGCAAATGTTGTAAAACCAAAAATGACTTTCCCCAGTGCAAGTTTATCCAATGTGAACAATCAAGTGAACAATCAAAGGCCATCAAAGCCTCGAAGGAAATACACTCCATTGGGAGAACCACTTGAGACAACATTCAAAAAATTGGTTACAAACAAGCTCATAACACTACCAGATAATCCACCTTATGAACCAAAGGTAAAACTTGTGTGGTGGAATGATGATGAGTATTGTGAGTATCACAAGACAAAAGGACACACAACTGGCAATTGTTATAGATTGAAGGATGTTATACAAGATCTTATTGACAAGGGTGACATAGAAGCTGATGGCCATACCTCCAATGAAGAACATGCGATGTTTAAGGAGCCACTCCCTAAACATGATAAAGGAAAAGCCAAAATAGATAATCAAGCCAACTACGCTAAAGTGTCCTATGATTATGACTTGACTATTAACCACATTTCAGTGGACAATTATGTTTCTACCATTATCATAAAGGAAAAAAATCCTAAGGGTTCTACCCAAAGGAATAAGGTTATTTTAAAAGGCATTGAACCATCTTCCTCATCTTCTAAAGATGAAACCTCTGATTGTAATGTCACAACCTATCGAGGTAAAGTCACTTTGCAAGGTATTCCACCCAAGATCATAGGCTTATCATCTATCAAGAATGAGTATGACCTTGTAGATCAGTTAGGGAAGACACCTGCCCTCATTTCCATCCTTGAGATTTTGCATATATCCCCTTCACATAAGGCCATTCTTGACAAAGCATTAAGATAGGCCTTCATACCCACTGATCTGAACGTGGACCAATTTCAAGCCATGGTGGGATACCTTTCCACTCTCCATTGCCTTTCATTCACAAAAGCCAGTGATGTTTCCATATACCAACCACATAATGTACCCCTCTACATTAAATACTTTCTCCATTAAAAACCATATCAAACGAGTATTGATAGATGGAGGAGAAGGTCTGAACATTTGTACATTGAACACCATTAAACAATTGGGACATTTTGAACAAATTGTGAATTCAAAGAACAAGATCATGATAAAATCATATAATGACGAAGAACACTCATCCAAGGGAACACTCACCTTACCTTTAAGAATTGGGCTAGTCACGAGGGATGTGGTTTGTCAATTCCTTGATCTAGATCTCACATACAACATACTTTTGGGACGTCCATGGATACATGAAATGAGAGCAATACCATCAACATATCATAATCTATCAAATTTCCTTACAATGGAATTGAAGTAACAATAAAAGGTGATCCAAATCTGTTCATATATTGCAATAACCTATGACCAAGATTAGAGATAATAATTCCAATTAATAGAGAAGCAACTCCATCATCAACATATGTGGATCCAGAATCCTTGAAAGCTTCTACATCAAAGCAAGCAGAGCTCAAAGAAAAATCCAAGGTTAAACACATGGGATATGGTGAGTATATCTTTCATGTTGATCAACTCCCACTATCTACTAAGATGTTTAGCTAATAGGAACAACCTACAAACAATTTGCAATATCAAGGAATTGGGTGTGAGCCACCTAGTGTTGTGGCTACTAAGTTTGAATGCAGATCTCCTCTAGTGGTGCAAGCAAGTCTTGATATCAATAGTCCTAAGAGTGGTTCCAACAAAGAATTTGTTGAATATATCGCCAACCCTCTTGAGAACTCCTATAGCCTTACCATTCCATGCACTCATTCCATTTCCACACCACTTCTAGACTTGGATCAACAAGAATTACAAAAGCCCTTACTTATTGGGGATCAAAAATCAAGCTTTGAAAAGAAAAATCTAAAAGTCAAAAATAAAGAGAAGTCCTTCAGTCCAAATCAAAATCAAAAGCTATTGGACTCATCAAAAATTAAAGTCAAGGACAAAAATCCTATGAAGGAAAAAGAACAAGACTTGATCTCCCCTAATATCAAAATAATTGGGGGCAAAAGTTCTAATATTTCAAGTCAAAAAAAATACTTGTTCATCCTAAGTCTCCATCATTCCATGCTACTTTCATTTCTTTTCACAATCATAATCCTTCATCACTCATCCACTTGTTCCATAGATCCATTCCCTTTTGGTGATATATCACATCAATGGACCTTTAATGGAATTTCCTTGAAGGTCTTTGATATCAAGGATGCCCAAACTTCTTTAGGTGACACGCATATGGGCATATGTATTTCACACATTAGTAATTCTACCTTAGTTCCTTCATCAAGGAAGATAATCAAGGGAGCAACATATCATTTATTCAAAGAATGACGCAACTACAATCACAAGGTAAAGTCATGCACATTTGAGGTGGGTGACTTAGTTCTCAAAGAAAATCCTAAAAATCAACATGACAGAGAAAAGAAGGGAAAGTTTGAACCAAATGGGCTTAGTCCTTATGTCATCACAACAGTCTATGGATCAGGTGCATATTAGCTTCCAACGCCAGATGGAGAATCTTTGGAGGATCCTATCAACAACATGCACCTTCACAGGTTTTACACAATTTTTCAGAATATCCCATTATCAAAATACAAAAAAATATCAAAAAATATCAAAAATACAAAAAAATCATTACTTTTTGAAAACCTGGCGAATAGGGGTCTTGTGACACAAAAAAAATTGAAAAAATTTGAAAAAAGTAAAAAGAAATAAATATGTCCAATGATGAAAACCACTTCGGTGGCACCCTGGGCAAGTACCATGGTGAAAACCGGTTTACCGACGCCATGTGTAGAGACATTGCTCCTTCCTTCTTCAGGATTCAATCTCATCCTTTCACCCTGCACACACTCATAACCTACTCCTGCATAATAAATTTACCCATTCCCATCACGGCTTGTTATTGATCTACCTAAGATTGGTTATCCATTCATAATAAACCTCCCTTTTCACCCTTTCCTTCCATAATAAATTGGATCCAATCTGCAACTAGGGAAAAATCCTTAATCTAATGATGGAAGTGGAACCCTGAGCATCACATGTTTTGAGGAACATCGTCTTTTCATTCCTCATTTAGTGCACAATCTACAATAAAAGATCATCTTGCATTTTTGATCCACAATAAATTTTTGTTCTTCTTCGCAATAAAGTTTCAATTTCATGGATTTAGTCAATTTCAGATGAAACACAAGTAGCGGTGGGCTTTCAACAAATCAAATCTTTCAGTAAACTTTGGCAACAACATGGTTTTTCAAGATAATCTATCATTTATAAGGATAGCAACATTGTGACCAAATCAAACATGTTAACATATGTGGCAAGAAACACAAATAACTTGATGATTTCATTGTTTGTTGGTGTCAAGTCTTGGTTTTCTTTTGATTTTATCTTTTGGTGACATGTATTTTAGCTTTTCTGAGATGTCTCTAACTAGAGATCATATCTCCAGGATGTCTTTGACTAGAAAGGCGAGGATGGGATATGTTCACCTATTGTTTTGTTGTTTGTGGATTGTCTCTTAGTAATATTATGACTTGTCCAAGGATATGAGGATATTGTGAGTCTAGTGTGAACTGGGGCATTCCTTGTTTGTGACTGTTTGATCTCCATGCAAACGAGTACAATGACTTTCTGAGTTGAACCTATACCTTGATTATCATAACCTATTTTCCATAATAAAGCTCAATAATGATAATAACACAAGAATCTCTTTCACTTCCATATCTTCTACCTTCCATCCCCTTTTTCTGTTGTCCCTTCTTGAGTCCATGTAGCTTGCTATCATATGACTAAGTATAATGACACACCAAAAAGATATGTGTTTCATATGGTTTTAATCTGCATCATTACATGTTAGCACATCATATATATGCATATAGAAAGCATGATAGCATCACATCCTGCACACACCACTGATTAGCATCTAATTATAAGCATTTGCATTCTCATATAAAACATAAAAAGACAAAAATATATACATCATGCATCTAATCATAACCATATACTCATCTGCATATAAACCTAGAAAAAGAACAAAAATATATTGCATTTCATCATGTACACATTTGCATCCATATCATAAGCATCATAAAATCATCATACAACATATAGAACATCACATAGGAACACATGCATATAGCTTCCACAAGGATGGATCATCTCATATATATATCAAAAAATAATAAGTGTCATGATACAATAATGTCAATGTCAAATCTCATTGGGCTACAAAATCACCCAAAGGTGTCTACATCATCATACAAAAACTAATACAAAATGGGATCCAAGAGAGCTATGATGAAGACCCTCCCTCAGAGCCAGTTGGCCTCAAAGGAATCTGAGCTGTCAAAGGACCAGCCCCTGGATCATCTCATTTGTCCCCTCTTGCAGACCCTGTGGGACCATCTTTTCGCCAAAGCAATTAACAGTCTTGTTTTTGCCCAAATCTTAGGTATATACATATTGTGTCTGAATCCCATCGCCTTGATCACGACGTGGTCCTTAATAGTCAAATTTGTTCATAATCTTTGTGTCACAAGGAATCGCTCTCTAGACTCAATCTGGGGTAAGTACTCATGCATCCAATCAAATCAATCGTGTTAATCCTAGTGGTACTCATGTTCATCACATAGTGTTTCTTATCTTATCCTAGCCTAGCCTAGTGGTACTTATGTCCATCACATGGTGTTTCTCATCAGGCTCTATTCTAGTGCTTATCTCTATCACATGGTGGTGTATCCTAGTGTATATGTTTATCACATTGCACTATATCCTATTTTTCTAGAGAACTCATTAGATTTTATCTATTCAATGACTTATCCTATATTCAGCTTAGAAAACCTACTTGTTTTAGGGCACTTGTTTGAGTGAATCCTCTCAGCAGCTTATCCAATTGGCAATGTATGTATATCACAAAATTTTCAATTCTAGCCTTCTTTCCAGATTGTCTTCCCTAGGACACATGTTTGATTGAATCCTCTCAGCAACTTATCCAATTGATAGTGTATGTTCATCACATGACTATCAATTTTGGCCTTTTAAGACATAGACACGATTCTATTGATTCCACTTGAGTCAGTCTTTTTCCTTTGTGACCTTGTCACCCTATCTTGTCAGTCCTTTCTAGCCTTTATTTCTTATCAAGAGATTGTCTGCAATCTTTTCAAACATTTTCATGCAATCTCTCGAGGGGGCATATCATTCACGTCATGGGCAACTTTGTATTAGTTTCTCTTCTTTGAGCCAACGCAAAAAGCTACATTGTCTCAAAGAGGGGCAAAATGTAGACACCTAAAATTGTACTCTTTAATTAAATAAATATTTTATTTATTAAATTGTTTTATCCTAAGTCTTCTATTATTTAAATAAATTCTTATTTATTTAATTAATTCATTAATCCTCTTCTAAGCCTTTCCTCATTTAAATAAATACTTTTATTTATTTAAATTGTCCTTTTCCTAAATTAAATAAATATTTTATTTATTTTATTGATCTCACTTCCTTTATTAAATAAAAAAATCTTTATTTATTTAATTAATTGATTAGCTTTTTCTACCCATGACACATGGCATTCATCTCTTAATTCTTCTCTTACCTACCCCCTTTATCATTTAATTATTTCCTCTACCTACCCTTTAATCCTAGCTGATCATTTATCCTTTTCACCTTTTAATCTTATCCCTCCATTTCTTAAAGTGTCTTCTATATAAGAGGATACTTTCCTTCATTATAAACCCTAATTAATGCATCTAATCAATCCATCTATCTAATCAATGTGTCTAAGAACTCATATGCAATCAAGCCTTCTTGTGATCAAGCTATCAACCATAATCCATTCTTTATTGAGCTCTTGTGCACACATAAAATCTAAGAGCAAATATATCAAACAAGATCAATGGAGATAGGAGACGATGGATATTGAAACCCTACTTGACATGTGAATGGTAATATTGTTTTATTTTGTTGATTTACATTATCTTAGGTATCTCTATTGGTATTGGTGAATGTTTAATTGTAGGACTTAGATTGTTTGTGGTTGGATCTTTATGATTTTACAATAGTTTATCATTATCACTTTTCACCGTATATAGAGATGTAATTTTCCAGTTCATTATTTCCAAATGTGATCCGAATATGTTTGTAAGGCAGTAAACCTTCCTTGGGTTGTAACCCTTCTTGTTTTTTAGTAGTGAACTCTAGGCAATGTGCCTGAATGCATGTGCATTCCCCATTGTAATTCTTCTATACTTCTAATAGAATACAAGTATAACACTCAAACTCAAGATATAGAGAACAAACAGATAACCAACTATGAACATGCATAAAATTAAACTCTTGGAACACCAAACAAGATAACTCAAGTCGCCTCTAGGGATTCCCTGATGTCACTACCTTAGTAACACATCTAAGACTAGATCAATATCTCATGACCCACTAGGAGATGAATAAATCAACCTCTATCACTAACCATCATATCCATGTTCATTTTAAAACACCAATTTAAATTTTTCTACGATAACATCATGATACATAGAGAATATAGAAGTGGAAGAGAACATCCATCATACCTGATTCCAACACTGATACATTTAAATCAAGGCCAAAATATATCCAATATCAATTATTACATCCATCCCTGATTGGAGTATCCATTATATACATGATCAATGAAACATTATATAAATGATTGCATCATATAAGGAAGAGAAGAATCTAGTCTTGAGGAAGGAGGTAGCATTTGTTGAGCTAGTCAAGAACCAAGTCCTTTGATCCCCAATGGTGGTTGGAAATGCCACCTAGCCATGTGGCACCCTCCGCCCACCCCTCCGTGCTCATGGAGATAGTCACACGGTCCAAAAACTCACAAAATTATATAAGGAAGTGCAATAGGTATACACAAGAGCCAACATGGAGCAAATGCTCAACATAAAAAATAACAACCAACAAGAGTCATAAAACCACATCAAGATGATAATGCCAACAATGCATCACTCTCATCAAAGAGCAACAATTAAGAAAGAGAAGGTTCCTAAGAAACATTACAATAAGTAAGTCAGCAACAATAAGTCAAGGAGTCACCACAAGAGCAACACCAAATATACCATATGCCATATGTCACAATGAGGTACTAAAAAATCTTGCAACATTATATCTATAGGGTGCTACTCAACTATCACAACCTAGATACTAGAGTGCCAATATAGGGAGTTTCATCATGTGTGCTAGTGAGGATGCACCACATGCAACTAAAGCATTCTCTCATATGGATGAGAATGATGATCATGCAAGAATCAACACCACACGTGCAGGAAAACCACTCTAGGTAAGAGCCAGGGCCTACATGTGTGGGCATGCCTTCTGAAATCATCCTTATCCTCGTACTAGTGCTCAAGGCATGCCTAGGGAACCACTAATCTCTTATTAATGTTTTATCCCACTCCAAGTTTATTATTAAGTTATCACTTGATTAAGAAACCCCCCAACGTGATTGCTTGCATACCACTTTGGGTCAACTGTGCATTGGGAGCCACTCCCTATGCCCACTTTAGTACCTATTCCTAGGATCATCCCATTAAATTGAATGAGGTATATAAATGAACACAAAGTAATGATCCACTTGACATAATCTCAATATCAACCTATATCTCTTTTATAAAATGCCTTCTTAACTATAAACAAGGCATACTCAATTGGTCTTACTACCAAGAGAAAGGATCCACTTGATCCCACAATGAAATACAACCATATAATATGATAAAAGCATCTATTAATGATTACCATAAGTATTCAAACATCCATACAAGTGCTCATAACAAGAGCCATAAATTCATTACACCCAAAAGGGAATGGGTCAAACAACAATAGCAACCTCATTGAAAGTCAACATACAACCATCAATGCATCATCTCAAGCATCAATAAAGATTACTAAATTTCTCATACATTAATTTAAAAAGGTGTAGATACATATTCTAATTATCATAATAACATCACAAGAGGTCACATACTCAATGCATAACAAGGCCTTACTCAAGGAGCAACCTCTAGGTCTCTGAGTCAAGAATCTCATCACAGATTGATTCCAAATCAAGCATATGAGTACAATTACTCATGAAAAAACATAAAATCATTAAAAAAATCACATAAATCATACACATGAGGTTAAATAAGGCACTTCAAATCAATCGAGAGGCAAAACAGGGGCCAAACATAGATCAAAAGCACCACACTATTGATCAGATGTGCCACTTTGGGGTATTAATTGCACCATTATGGGAATCAATAGCACAAATCCTCATCAAAATAACCACTCTATGTGTCAATATCACCATTCTTCTTATCAAATGTGCCAATGCATAGTAGATGCGTCATTTTGGGTCATATGCACATTCTAGGTCCAAGAGACTAAGTATGAAACCCAATTGGACAAAAATGAGGCATGAGAGGCAAAATTGGAAACCAACCCATTTGATAACCACCTCATTAAACTTAAAAAAATCTTTTAAAATACTCATACAAATTCCCCACAAAAATTGGGCATCAATCACTAAAATAATTGATTACAATTATCCAACATGGAATAAAATGAAATTAAAGAACTTTCAAAAATCAAGGAACTCAAATTTAAATAAGGAAGATATTTATGAAGGCCCCTACCTCAACTTGGAGATGAAGCCTCAATTTTAAAATGCTCTTTGCACACTCAACCAATGACCTCAAGAATTGAACTACAAAAATACCTCCCCAATCCAACTCTTTCGAGACCTTGCCCACAAAATTCCACCTCCCAAATCTCTCAAGATCAACAAATCCTTAGTGACATGAAGAAGGTGTTTGAGAGGAGAGCAAGCAAAATACGCTAAGTGTCCAAAGAATGAGCCCAATTCTAAGTTATAAGATCCTTTCTATGAGAGGGTATAAACTCAAATTTATAATACAATTTAAATACATAAGACTGCTAATTCCCTCAAAATCCCTCAAACATATAATCACTCAAATAACTTTAATTCAAATACATAACTGGCCTAATGCATATTATGACATTCATTTACCTCCATGGTATAAAACTACCATAAATGCATGTGATAAACAACCAACTAATGGAATATGAACAAATAGTCATTATAGGCTAACTCAACATGACAAAATAGGTATTTGAAAGCTACCAACTGTAGTAGTCAGGGTTCAAAATCATAAAATAATCAAATAATCAAATCAAGGAAAATTCCCTAATCAAGGGCACAGGTTTAGGCTCGGGTATTTTGGCCAGAGTGTAATATTATATTAACCATTGTCAGGGAATATAGGCACGTTCAGACGTATGAAACTAGGTGGATTCAATGCCATGTACCTATAGTCACTAAAACATCAACACACCAAGTGTACCTTCTCATACATATATATACAATAAATAAATCAACCCATTGAAAGGGAATTTCAACATCATATGCATTCTCATGATCTTGAGAGATACGATATCCTCCCTTTCATATCTAATTATCAATTAAACATCATAATAATAATTTAATCTTATAAACTGCATTAAATAGCATCATCAATATCATATCTTTGCAAAACTAAGCATATAAATGTTTCCTGGATGAGATCAACATCATAACACTGTTAGTAACATGATATCTCATCAAATCAAAATAACACAGATATGATTCATTATTGTATGCTAGATTTGAAGGGTCAGTCAATCAATTAGAAAAACAAGAAACTAACATACCAATGAAACATTAGATATAAAGACTAACTTGGTAAACTAGTTAAACAAGTCAAACTTTCAAAAGAGTCTCATTGTTCTCTATCTCATAGGATTCCTCAAGTCGTGGTTTCTCTTAGATCATTGAGCAACTGACCTTTGGAATGATAACTCAAAGAAGAGTGATATGTGATGAAATGATTTATTTGCAAATTAAACTAAGATCTATATGGATTATAACAATCTTGCTAAGATGAAGAATTATGCTATGATAATGAAACTAAACATGCTATGATATGGATATTATGCTATGCAAACTAATATATACTATGTTAATGATAAAAATGCTTCTAAATATTGAAGGTGATGATTGAAACAAAGAGAGGCAAAACTAAGACTTGATGACCTTGATAGACAATAACATGGATGCCTAAAACTTGGGATATCATGATAATGAGGGAATGAGGCCTATTTATAGAAGAAATGGGCAATTGGATGGTTAAGATTAAGTTATCTTGGCAAGGGCTAGGATTGAATGATCTTCAATCAATGTGACACTTTCAAACCAATCCTATGTTGACAAGCATGAGAGAACTTGAGAGGAGAGGGAAGAAGCATTTAATGTTTGAGGAGACAGGGTGGTTACCCTAGTGGGTATGGTTAGGGTTAAGTTAGTGGATAAATATTGTATCCAAAGGATAAACTCTTGTGAAAGGGTCAAAGGATAACCATAGTCAAAGCAATGAATGCTTGAAGAAACCCATGAGCTAAATGGATGGTTAAGTTAGAGAGAAAGTCTCTAACCCTGGGTAAAAGGTGAATTAACCATTAATGGTTTTAGAAGACTTTGGAGGTTAACTTGTAGAAAGGATAAAGCATTTAATGGTTTATTAAGACTTTGCATGTTTTTGAGAAGTGACCCCTTCTTAAGGAATGTACAAATGTTTAAGAATAAGTTAGGCTAATTAGAAGGGTTTAGAAGAATCTAGAAGGTAGGTTAGGCATTCAAGTGGGTTTGTAGAAAAATGCAAGAGGGAAGATTTTTTAGGATTTTAATTGAAATAAAAATCATTTATTTCAATTATTGGTTGCAAATTGCATTTGGATAAAATTTTAAACAAATATTGATTTATTTAAATGGGTGAAGGGTATTTAATTAAATGTGAATTTAATTCAATATGAAAGGGGGATTTAATCAAATAAATATGATTTATTTAATTAAAAGCTTGAATTCGGCTAGATGAATTAAATCAAATAAATTGAATAATTCATTTAATTAATAGAAGAAGGGGGAAAATTAATTAAATATTAATTTAATTAATAATTGGAAAATGAATGATAGATTAATTAAATTTGAATTTAATTAATAGCTAGATGGATGATAATTAAACAAATATAAAATTCATTTAATTGGGTGGACATAAATAGGTGTCTACATTTTGCCCCATTTTTGAAGTGATGTGTGACCACACATTGATTCAAAGAAAATTTGTCTGGTGATGTTGATAAAAATTTCATTTTGTCACAGATGTTGATTGTCAGAAAATGATGTGATGATGCCCCTCGAGAGATGAATTGGATAGATTTGTGATTTTTTGAGATTTGACAATCGATTCATTTCTCGATAAATTAAATAATTGATGTTGTTGATTAACTTGATTTGATCTCCCAATAAAATGTCAATTTCTTGATTGCTTTGATGTGTTCACTCATTTAGATGATGCATTAAGTTTGATTGCTTCATGATTGACGAGTGTCAATGATATAAACTCATGATTTGATTATTTGATAGGTTTGATTGATTGTGTGACCTCATGATGGATGAGAGTCACTGATAGGTTGAGTTTGATTGACCTCATGATTAATGAGCGATAATGATATAAAATTATTATTTGATGATTTGATAGGTTTGATTGATTGTGTGACCTCATGATTGATGAGCATCAATAACATAAACTCAAAGATTGATGATTTGATAGGTTTGATTGATTGTGTGACCTCATGATGGATGAGAGTCACTAAAATGGTGAGTTTGATTGACCTCATGATTGATGAGCGTCAATGATATAAACTCAAAGATTGATGATTTGATAGGTTTTATTAATTACATGACCTCATGATGGATGAGAGTCAATGATATGGTGAGTGAAGAGATTGATATCGAGTTGAATTTCTAGATATGGATGTTCTAGTATTTGTAGAAGAGAGGCAATGGTTGTCATGGCATCTGCAGGTTCATATTCTACTACATTGTTTGTGCAAGGGAAAATTAGCCTATAATATCTTGGGATTGTGTGACCCTAAGGAGTGACAAATAGGATTCCAGCACTTGACCCATGTTGGGTGTAAGATCCAACAAAGTATAGTACCCATGATTGTGTTGTAACTACTAGAACATCAATATCTAGAAATTCAACATGTAGTGGATGATCAGCTAGCAATGGTGCTTCAGCCAATTGATCTGCTCTTGCTTGGTCCTTGATGGCTCTTATGTCCATGTAATGAATGTCAAACTCACTCAAAATCATCACCTATTTTGTGAGTTCGCCAGTTAGAGTGGCCCTGTTGAGTAGATATTTTAAGGGATCTATCTTTTCTATCAGCTTGATTGTGTGAGCTAGCATATAATTTTGCAACTTTTGGGATGAAAACACTACATATAGACAAGCCTTTTCAATGAATGTATAGTTAATTTTGTAACCACTCAAGGTTCCTGTTGATGTAGTAGACAACCCTTTCTTTGTCGGTAGAATCTTCTTGTGCTAGAAAAGCTCCTAAAGATACCTTGGTAGCTGCTATGTAGAGTAAGAGTGGTTTTCCTGCTATTGGTGGTATCAAGATAGGTGGATTCATTAGATGCTACTTTAACTAGTCAAAAGATTCTTCACATTTGTCCTCCCATCTGAAAGGAACATTTTTTTGTAGGAGATGAGTGAAAGATAGATATTTGTCGACCAGCTAAGCGATTAATAATTTCATGGATTGTAGCCTTCCTTGTAGAGATCTTAATTGACTGATATTTTTGGGAGGTGGCATCTCCATGATTTCTTGGACCTTTGCTAGGTCTACCTCAATGCCTTTTGCTAATACTACATCCAAGGAGTTTTCGTGATGTGACTCTGAATACACACTTCTTTGGATACAGTTGCACATTGAATTGTTCTAGCTGCTAAAAGAATTTGTCCAAGATCTCCAAATGTCCTTCCCTGGTGAATGATTTTGCTAGAGTCATCTACACAGTCTTCCATGAATGTGTGCATCATGTCATGAAAGATGGTGGTTATTGCTCATTGATAGGTCACTCTTGCATTCTTCAGTCCAAAAGGTACGATGTTCCAAAAGTAGGTACCCCATGGGCATGTGAAAGTTGTTTTGTCTTGATCCTTTAGTGTTATCTTGATCTAATTATAGCCTGAAAAACCATCCATGAGTGATAACATGGCATGTCCTGCTATTAAGTCTACAATAGTGTTGATGTTGGGTAAAGGAAAAACATCCTTTGGACAAGCCTTGTTAAGATCTCTGAAATCTGTGCATATTCCGATTCTTTTATTTGGTTTGGATACAAGTACAATGTTTGAAATCCACTCTTCATAGTATATTGGTCTAATGCATCCCACATCTAGTAGTTTCTTGAGTTCTACTTTTACTAGAAGCGCAACATGTGGATTCACCTTTCTTAGTTTATGCTTTACTATCTTAGCTTTGGGAGCTATAGATAAGTGGTGCATTATCAAATCTAGATCTATCCCTGGCATATCAGCATATGACCAAGAAAAATTGATTTTATTTTCTTTCAAGAACTTGGTGAAATCAAGTTGTTCTTGTTATGTCAATGATTCGGCCAAGTGTATAGTCTTTACTGCTTCTTCAGTGCCAATGTTGATTTATTGAGTTGGTTCAATCAAAATTGATGATCTCTCCTAATAATGTTCTAGAAGAGTGTCAAGTCTATCATCCTTTAGTGCCTCATAGAGGTTTTCACCAATGGATACACCCTTTCTTTTTACATTTTTATAATCGAATACTGCCAATGAATGGTTTTCACCATTAGATCATTTTTTGCTTTATTCATTTTACAACTAAGAGATTTGGCACTCTCCTAGTTGTAAGTTTCATTATGAGATTCACTAGTGGACCATGTTTCTGGGTTGATTGAATAGAGGTAGTTAATGATAACATTGTCATGGGGGAAGATGGGTATTTTAAGAGGTTTTTTTGTTCCCAATCAATGAATTTGGGATGTACCAATGGTAAGGCATCATCTTGTGGGTTGAGCTCTAAAGTAGTAAGGATCATGATGGAAGTGTTGTCAATTTTTGTGATAGAAAATTTGATATCTATGATGTTATTCTCCTTGGGATCGTCTATCTTGTTTGAAATCTGATCATCCTCACTATAGTCATCGATATGTTGTGTTCCAAATTCAAATGGTCTAGACCCTAAGCTTTGTCCTCCATAGAGTATAGGTGCATAGGTTTGGATGACATCAATCTCTTTCTCATCGCAAGATATTTCATCAAGTGAATCCCCTTCCCATTCATTAGAATTTGTTTTAAAACTCGCTTGCAATTTGTGTATCTATTCATAAAGATTGTGAGTAGCTTCCTCCTTCTTGATAGAAAGTTTTTCTTGTCTTCGCTCATGTTCCTCCTCTTGTCTTTTTTGGACCATTTCTTCATCTAGTTGTTTTTGAACTGCTTCTTTATTTTGTTGTCTATGAGCTTCTTCTTCATGTTGTTGTTGGTGAGCTATTTCCTCTTCTTGTCTGTAAACTAGAATGTCAAAACCAAAGCCTAGTCTTGATTTGTCTTTAGCATTTTGAGCAGGAAGTTGTATGGGTTCTAGAATACCTTCTTTTCCTTTGTCAATAGGACCATGACCATCATATCCGATGTTTTTCATGATTTTGAACCCTTTATCATATTTCTCTGTTTGTACTCTGATGTTAAGAATGGTTTCTTTAGATTGCTCCTCATCTTTGTAGAGCCAATTTAGGAAATCCTTATCCTTTTTTTCGTCAGCTAGGGTTCTTTCTTTGACAAATGTACCATAAAAGAGTTTGATACATTGTGAAGATTTATGTTTGGATGTTGATGGTTGTCCATGAGATCTTGGTGAAACAAGAAATTTTGATAGACATAAGGATGGTTCAAAACAATATTCCCCCATACCTTTGTCTTTCAAATGAATCTTTTTATCAAAATCTATTGATAAAGAGTTGAGTTGTGTTTTATTGCTTGATGAAGTAGAAGTAAGAGCTTCCCTATTGTGTGGTACAAAATCATATTGAACTATTTTGAGATTACTATAGTACTGAAAAGGATTAGAATCGGGTCTTGATATTTCTTATCCATTGCAGGGGAATTTCACACATTGGTGGTAGGTAGATGGTACTTCCTACATTTCATGGATCCAAGGTCGACCCAAGAGGATTTTATAAGTCAAATCCATCTCCAAGACTTGGCAAATTGTATCCTTTTGAACTGGTCCCACTTGAATGGACAATACCACTAATCCTTCTACAGATCTCTCTTCGTCATCATAAGCTTTGATGGTTATCTTTTCCTTAGGATCTATAGCATTTTCTGAGAAACCCAATGCACATATAAGCTTTAAAGTACATATATTTAAACCATCTCCTCCATTTATTAATACATGTTTCACTCGATGTTTATGATTTAAGACTTCAATATGAAGGGGAGTGTTATGTGGATGACTCAAGGAGACATCATCATTTTCAGAAAATGACAAAGTGTGAGGCATAGTTAAATGTCCCACTATGGCTTGTAATTGATAAATATCTAAATTGGTTGGTACCGTAGTGTCTACAAGAGCCCTTTCTAGAATGTCTTTGTGCACTGGTGAGATGTTTAGAAGCTCGAGTATTGATATTTGTGTAATGCCCATACCCTAGTCGGACTTTTAAAACCCGTTTAACCTTGATTGAATCCCTATGTGGCATTCTTGAATGGTAGGTTAACCATGGTGAAATGTGTAGTTTAGATAATATTAATAACTTTGCATACTTATTATTGTGTTTTTGCATCGATTCTCGTGAAAATGTAAATGTTCCTAACCCTTGTGATAAACCTTGAGCTAACGTCTTCATTGAATATGTATTTGTATGTGCATGCTTGTATGAATTCATGGGTGCAGGAGATTTGCAGGTACAACATCGCTTAGGGCAAGGTTCATCTCCTTTGGAATTTGCAAGGTTGAGTATGCTCGTTCATCTTTTGAATTCGGATTTAGTGGTCATATAACTCTTGTCTTGCCTTAGCCATGGTTAGTTGAGCATCGTGTGTGGATTCGTGGGGCTTGCGTTTCATTAGGATGCGTGTCGAGAGACTCAGAGGACTTCCTCGATTTGCATGCCATGCGTGAGGTAAGTGAGGTTTGTGATCCTAAGTATTAAATTCAAAATTATGAGTAGACGAACACATTAGAAATTTAGAAATTTAAATGGGTAGCTTCTTTTATATGATTAATTATTAATTTAAGAGATTTCCTTAAATTATTATTGTAGCAAGCTTAAGGTATTCAACTGGGGGTTAGTGTGCTCATTTACACATTTGCGACATTTACGCATTCGCAGTTGAGAAATTTGAATAAACAAGACTTTTGCATTAGAATAGTCATTTATTTAAAAATGTCGCTTTATTATGTTATAGCGAGATAATTTAATAGCTAATTTTAAAATAACGAATTTATTGAGTTATGCATTTTAGAAAGGAAAAATTTTAAAGGTCATTGGAGAGATAGAATTAAATTACTCATTTTCGCATTTTGGAAGAAAAAGGGGTAAATTATTATTATTTAAATGAAATTATTTTCTTTTTACTTGAAAAGTCGATATAGTATAAAAGTTTGACTTTTAGAAAATTAAATTAATCAAAGCGCCTTCTTGGTCAATAGTTCCAAAATATAAATGTAGAACTAAATCGATATTGAGAAATTAAGAATTTAAAAAGGAAATAGAAGCATTATAATTTTAATAAGGAAAACAAATGAGATGTATTAAATAAGGTAAATGAAAGACTTCCATTTTATTTCCATTCATTTTATTTCAAAAATAAATGCCTAATTTTGAAATTGAAAATTAGGGCAAAATTAGGGTTTTCTTTTAATCTTAGTTTTGCAAGCATTTTGGGGGTTCTGGGCTTTTTGGTCATTTTTGGGTGGAAAAACATGGTTTTGGGAAGAAAAGAATGGAGTTTTTTCTTGCTTGCTTGGAGTGGCTGAAGCTCTACTTCAAATTCATGCTTGGAATGCAAATGGAGGTAGGTCTCTTGTTATCTTTCATTCCATCTGAAAACAAAAGAAGTATGTTAGATTCTCCCTAAAGAAATCTGGGTTCTTGTTTGAAAATTATGGTGATCATGGAATCATGATTTTTGTCACTGTTTTATGAGTTAGAAATCTTACCTACTTAAGAGTTTTCTTTTGTGTATTTTTTGTTGTGTTTTGGGGGAAAATCTTGAACTGATATTTGGAAATCCCTCCCCATTTTGTTACTGAGATCATGATGTAAAGGAAAATGGAACACACAAAAAAAATGGAGGGATGGCTATGTCTGTACGAGATTTTTCGTTCAATGATCTTATTCAAAAAAAACGAGATGATTCGAACCGAGGAAGTTGCAAAGAAAACCAAAAATAATAAAATAAAACTTAAAATGAAAAACACAAAAAAGGGGTTTTTTTTTTTAGGGTTTTCGGGGGGGGGAGCAGGAGCTCGACCCGACCCCAACCCCGCGGCACCGCAGCAGCCCGCAGGGAAACCCTGCGAGACCACGGTGTGGCCGCAGGGAATCCCCTGCGTACACCGTGGCCGCAGGGTAAAACCTGCGACCACGGTGGCCGCAGGGAAACCCTGCGTCCCACCGTGGTTCGCAGGGAACGCCCTGCGCGAGCCCTAAGGCTACGTGCCTTCGTTTCTTTGATATTTTAAGTTTCTTTTTTTTTTGTGTATCATTTCATGATAGTTTTAAAATGGTTTTAGTATTTAATAAAAAAAAGACAATGCGTGTAAAATAAAGAAAAAGAGAGAGTTGGTAATTAAAATTTCAGTGAATGATGTTTATATATATATATATATATATATATTTATGTATGTATGTATGTATGTATATGTCTATGTGTGTGCGCGCTAGTCATGAAGCTTGCGTATGATATGCAACAATAAAGAAAAATCAGGCTGATAAGTGAAATTAAGATTAATATAAGGAAACTAAACTTGATACCTTTATAATATTTATACTCAATTCAATCTTTTTATGCTATTCAATCTCTGATTTGCTAAATATCATATTTGGGTTTTGTTTAGAGATGCAACTTTAGGTAAATCCATGCTATAATACGAGTTATTAAATTTATGTTGTTATTTTATACTCGGGATAATGCTTACTATTGACATGGAACAAATAGTGAAGGTGGTCTAATACAGTTTTAAAGAAGAGTTAGTTTAGTGTGTATACAGAAGTATCGACATTATCAGTCAGAGCAAAATGACATAACGCATATCTCTACCCGATAATGCCTATGCTGAATTAAACTTCTAATTATTGAATTTGGTTATGTAATGGTAAGACTTGACATGACAGTGTTTGGTTGAAAGTAGGTCAAGCCCCTAGTAAGGATATCGTCAAACAAGAGAATCTAGGTTTATTTGTTTTCTTTTATTATGCTCCAAATGACCCGCTTTTAAAAGGGATCACTATGTAATAATCTAACGAGGTAAATGTTGAATAGTGTATGGGTTCGCCTAAAGGGCAGAATTGTAAAGACATGTAAATATGTAACTTTAACTATATAATACCAAAGGGGTCTTGCAGTTGAGCAGACCCAGAGATGTAGCCCATCCGGGGTGAACTCCGAGATCATATCTGTGTTATGCGATGTTTATAGCGTACTAGTTTTATGTTTTAAATTATCTTGAATGGTTGTATTCTTGCATAGTGTAAAGTGTAAATTAAACGAATTCAAATTCAAATGTATAACATTTTTTCAGATGGATAAACGTAATTATTCAAGTTCATAAAATGTTTTGAATTATGAATATGTCATGGTATTTAAATATTGAAATTAAAGTGTGGAAAAAAGGTAAATTGGTAATGTTAATTTAAAATGTAATAGTGGAAGAAATTTAATTAGAATTACTTTATTGGATTAACTTGATATTGAGCATATCAATGGAATGAATGTAAAAAGGAAATAAAGTTAAAATTCATGTCATAATTCCTAGATTTAAAACTAAAGGATGAACATCATATAAATATCTATCTGCTTACCTTAGTAAATGAATCACGCCATGTCAATTATGTTTCATTACATTGAATGAATTTGATAAGTTATTTCACGTTTAAATCTTAACAATAATCCTCATCAGATTAATTTGATAATTCGTGAGGACTCAACTAGGCATCCATGTTGTATATTGGATGGATATACTTATTAATCCATGTTGTAATTATAATCAATAATCCTCACCAGATTACATTTATAATTGGGTGAAATCAATTGGATATCCATATTTTTAATCCCTTATAAAAGGAATCCCTCATGATTGCTAAAATTAAACTAAAATGGAAAAGTAGTTGATTTGTTGTTCAAACATTAAATCCTAGTAAAAGTATCTCTCTCATTTTAAGATCATTTAACAAGAAGAGAACAAAACAAGAGATATGCAAAAAGATAATTGTATTCTAATCTAAATAGAAGAACGTCATTAAGATCTTATTACTCTAATCTTGTAATGATCAATGTCATCTAGTTAACGATACTTTAATTTTAAGGATATTTTCCATTGTCCTAATGCATATCCTTCTTAATGAAGTTAGACCATTTATTTGCAATTATTAAAACTTCAAATGAATTCCATGGCTACTCACATTATACCCTTCATAAAGGATATTCAACTCATTAGTTGGTTATGTATGAAAACAAAGGAAGAGACCTCACTCTACTCGTGGAAGTTTAATCCGAAAGAGACAAATTTATCTTATTAACCATACTGTTTAATATTTTAAAAGAGGTATCAAATGTGGGTGAATATTTTAAAATCAAATGAAGGAATCCTCACTTTACTAATCATAGTTTAACCTTGAACGAACGCATCTCATTAAGCACATTTATAGCAATAAAGGATGATGTCAAGTGTGGATGGTTATTTTAAAACTCTAATGAATGAACTTTGTTATATTTAAAATGCTTGAACCCATTTGGAGACCTCCTAATGTAATTATGAATTAAAGTGCGATGAATAAATAATCTCCTCAATGGCCTCCTAACCATCGAAGTAATTGAACGCTTCCTAAAGATATAAGGTGTTAAACCATTGAACACATATTTAATCAAGGACTATGCATTACCTCGTAATTAAGTTATCCAGTTTAATGGATCTAATGATGCAAGTTGAGTTAGGTGTAAGGTTGTGTAATCGCGTTAGGAAACTCCTTAGGATTTGGCTGAGCCTTCCGCTGTGATATCTAAGTTGACAGATAATCTCCATTGTATTTTAATGTCGTGTCTAATAATGAATTGAGTTAACTTCAATTTATCTTAATATTGTAACCTTTTCATTAACACTCTTAATTATTATTAAAAAAAAAAAAAAATTTACACTCTATTTGAGTGTTTTTAATTTAAACCCTTAGGGGTTTCCTGGCGGGGCATTACACTTGGTATCAGAGCCCATGTTGCAACACTGGGATCTCTGGTTTCACTTGTGCTCTTAGTTGGTGTGTGTGTGTCTATCTTATGTTGTATGCTTGTCCACCTTGATGTGAGGGTGTGATTTAACAAACCCTACTTGTGTGTAACGTGTGTATTCACACTTTGTTTTCACCTCAATGATGTGGGTGTTTTGGGAATAATAATGGGTGTTTTGTCTGCTTATTGAGGTCTTGATCTATGACTTCTCTTACTTTTAAAAGGATTCGTATGAACCTTTATTTTCGATTTATTTTCCTCTTTGACTAATCCATCTAAGTTGGTTGTTAATATCTTGAACCTAAAAGTACGAAATGTGTTGTTTGTGGTTTTGGCTCTATTTTAATGATTGTCCACTTTAAGGACTAGTATGACAAATGTTAATGCTTATCATGTAGTACATTGAGTGATTATGACTCATCTTCTTTTCTCTTTCTAAGTAAATTAAAATGAATTGATATGTGTAGTTACCTCTTAGTTAAGTTTTCTAATTGCAAGAGAAAGGATGATATTTCTTGAGCCTTGTGTGAGTTTCATAACGTTTTTGTGCTTGAGATTGTAAAAAGGATTGATTTAGGAGTTAATTTTTGGTTAATGATAGAAATGGTATGTTTGCTTTAAAGGGTTCTCCATGTGTTTGGTAGGAGTAATATAATTAAATTTCATCTTAAGTAAGGTGCTTTAACATGCGCATAGTGATTTTGTGGAAAATTGCTTGATGTGAAAGGAATACCAAAAGAGGACATATTGTAGTAGCTTCAAGAGTAAATTAATGTGCTCCTCAAAAGATTGTTTTATGTGCTTATTCAACTAGTGAGATTTAGGACCTATCAAGTGACGCACTTTTAACTTACTTTGGATATGGGAAATTGTCTTATTATGTTTCGAAATGAGTAAATAAAAGACTTGATGATTTGTATGTATTAAATGTGTAAAAAAATCTAGGAGATAGCTCTTCATTTACCTCCTTGTTATATTATGAATTTCCAATGTTAGATTTGATGTATTATTGTATTGTATTGTATTATGAATAGTGATGGTGCTCTAGAAGATTGTATTACCAAAAGAAAATTGGATTGTTTTGAATTCTTGATCGGAAACTAGAACATTATAGTGCAGCAATAATGATTAGAAAATATCATGTTAGGATGTTTGACACTTTCCTAAAAGATAGCAAAATGAAAACCGTGCAACTCAAATGATAGACTTATATCCGAGTATATGGTGTGATTTTGAAAATTCTTGTGTATTCGTAGGAAATAGTTGATTTTCCAACTCTCTTCCTCCTCTTGTCTAAAATATAGGAATTGTTGTCTTTGAAATACTATTTGGAAGGCAGTGATTTAAGAAGAAATTTTGTTATAAAGCATATGGCATTGTATGTTGCTTTGGGCTTCTATTTGAAAGGGGAAAGTTTTTCATCTTGAAAAGGGAAATTGCATAGTTAATAATGTGAATGAGATGCTTAGGGAAGATTGAGGAAGATATCAGAATGATGTTATTTCTTTGTGTAAATTTGAATTGTTGAAAATTTTAGTATGTGGACCTAGAGTAAACATTGTTTGGTGATTCATGTGTAAAGCATAATTAAAACTTCCCTTGAGTATATGTTAGCATAATGTAAATTACTCCCTGTAAATGTGACTAAACCAGTAATTGTGCTATTCTGTGTGTGTTGTGAGAAAACCCGTACTTGCTTGTGTGCCCATGGGATGGTGAAGTAATCAACCATGGGGAATATGTTTATTTATGAGTATGGGAAACCATACCTATCTATGTGGTGTTGCTTATTTGTTTCCTTACTGAGTGCCAACCCACGGGTTGTTGATAAGTCAGTATGTGAAGGGGTAGTAGTAGAAGTCACCATTCCTTGAATAGAATGAACAGCGTACGAGTAATGTCGACGCGAAGCGACTTTAGCTTCCCTATTTCGAGGAAAAGCATGGTTTTGTAACGAAACTATAACAGGTGTACTCAATACTTCCCCTTGTGATGAACCGATTTATGAGGTTCATGTGTGCCAGCCTTATTCCTATCCTTTATCTTGAGCATATAGATGACAGTTTTTGAGCATATTGTTGGATTCCATTGGAGCATTTGTTGCCTTGTCTTCATGAGAGGCGTGGTACTTTCTTACATATTGGAGCATTTGTTGCCTTGTCTTCATGAGAGGCATGGTACTTTCTTACATATTGGAGCATTTGTTGCCTTGTCTTCATGAGAGGCGTGTTATTGTTCTACATAAGTTACCAATAGGCTAGTGTTGGTAGACTTATGGGTAGACCTTAGCCATGTATACCTCTGGCTTACGGCGAGTATCCTGAGAGGAACATCGCTATGCGGAGTGTGACCAGTGCGTGCCTTATCCGCGGGGTACACTGCCATGCGGGATACGTCCATTGCGTGCTTTGTCCGCTTGGAGTATTGCCATGCCGTGCTGAGACACGATGCGGGATGTAGTAGACATCGCCATGCGGCCTACCAATAGGTATAGGGTAGAGCCATGCCACGTGACGACGTGATGCAGGGTGATGCCGAGGTGCACACTGCCATGCCATGCGAGTGTGTGACTTGGCCACACCACATGATGAGCTACTAGGATAGCTAGATGATTGTTCCTTCCTTCCTCGTTGGTGGCTAGCTACTAGTCACGTAGTGATGTAATGTGCAATTATGATTCTCTTTTAATTATTTATTTATTTCCTTGTGGGCCAGCAATTTATTTTACCTTGACCTTGACAGTTTAGCCACGATCTTGCGATCTTGATTTTACTTGATTTGATGTTGCAAATCTGGAAATTATTTTCTTGTTTTATTGTTGGAATTGACAAATATTATCTTTAACTTTTTGTACTTTGGTGGCTAAACCGGTTTATCCTTGTTGTTTTCGTATGCTGGTCTTGTGTCGTAATGTGAATTCCTCTCCAAGAACGTAGGAGACGGGCTTGGATGAGTGTATACGAGGAAGTAGACGCAAGGAACCTTGAGAATGGAGGTATGTGAGGCTGTGAAAACAACTAAGATCCACTACCTACCTATGAGTGGTGACTATCTCTTGGAGGCTAAACACCTTACACAACAAGGGATATTCACGAGGGACTTGTATGGAAGGTGGCACCGCTATGGTGTACCCTAGCACCATCAAGCCCTCGAGTGAGATGTTGGATATTTGTTGATCATGTAGTTATTCTGAGAGCAGATATAGAGATGTGGATCATATATGTTACCTTTGACCGAGCATTAGACATGCTCACATGTGGCCTATTGTGTTGTGCAAACTAGTCTTGTGGATGGATATTATGTGAAATCATGGATTAAATGGTATTAACTTGTCACTATGTTATGGGGCATAGTCATTGGAAAGGATCTTGTATGTCTGAAAAATGTAAAACAATTGAGTTCTTACGATGTTCTTATTTGTTGAAAAGTTAACTTGGTGGTAGAAATTGTTATTTGAGGCTAGTTTTATGTGATAAAGTTTTGTGAAAGAAATGAATTGGTGAAAGAAATTGACCTTGAGAACGTATTTTTCTTGTCATGGTTGATAAATGAGTATGATAACTGTGCTTATATATTTTAATTGCTTTAAATTTGGTGAAATAAAAAGGGAAAAAGTCTCGTGTCCTTGCTATGATCGAGTGTAAATTATAGAATGTTTGAAGGTGTGAATGGTGTTAGATGCATTTTTTTTGGTGAATAATGTTTTAAATTGTTGACAAAATAGTTGTTTGTGCAAATTGATAATTGTTAATTGAGTTTAAGGACTAACAAGTGTTGCAGGACTTCCGTTTAACTTTGTGACTTCCAGGAGTAAGTCGGAACCTAGGGGGGGAGAATGTAATGCCCATACCCTAGTCGGACTTTTAAAACCCGTTTAACCTTGATTGAATCCCTATGTGGCATTCTTGAATGGTAGGTTAACCATGGTGAAATGTGTAGTTTAGATAATATTAATAACTTTGCATACTTATTATTGTGTTTTTGCATCGATTCTCGTGAAAATGTAAATGTTCCTAACCCTTGTGATAAATCTTGAGCTAACGTCTTCATTGAATATGTATTTGTATGTGCATGCTTGTATGAATTCATGGGTGCAAGAGATTTGCAGGTACAACATCGCTTAGGGCAAGGTTCATCTCCTTTGGAATTTGCAAGGTTGAGTATGCTCGTTCATCTTTTGAATTCGGATTTAGTGGTCATATAACTCTCGTCTTGCCTTAGCCATGGTTAGGTGAGCATCGTGTGTGGATTCGTGGGGCTTGCGTTTCATTAGGATGCATGTCGAGAGACTCAGAGGACTTCCTCGATTTGCGTGCCATGCGCGAGGTAAGTGAGGTTTGTGATCCTAAGTATTAAATTCAAAATTATGAGTAGACGAGCACATTAGAAATTTAGAAATTTAAATGGGCAGCTTCTTTTATATGATTAATTATTAATTTAAGAGATTTCCTTAAATTATTATTGTAGCAAGCTTAAGGTATTCAACTGGGGGTTAGTGTGCTCATTTACACATTTGCGACATTTACGCATTCGCAGTTGAGAAATTTGAATAAACAAGACTCTTGCATTAGAATAGTCATTTATTTAAAAATGTCGCTTTATTATGTTATAGCGAGATAATTTAATAGCTAATTTTAAAATAACGAATTTATTGAGTTATGCATTTTAGAAAGGAAAAATTTTAAAGGTCATTGGAGAGATAGAATTAAATTACTCATTTTCGCATTTTGGAAGAAAAAGGGGTAAATTATTATTATTTAAATGAAATTATTTTCTTTTTACTTGAAAAGTCGATATAGTATAAAAGTTTGACTTTTAGAAAATTAAATTAATCAAAGCGCCTTCTTGGTCAATAGTTCCAAAATATAAATGTAGAACTAAATCGATATTGAGAAATTAAGAATTTAAAAAGGAAATAGAAGCATTATAATTTTAATAAGGAAAACAAATGAGATGTATTAAATAAGGTAAATGAAAGACTTCCATTTTATTTCCATTCATTTTATTTCAAAAATAAATGCCTAATTTTGAAATTGAAAATTAGGGCAAAATTAGGGTTTTCTTTTAATCTTAGTTTTGCAAGCATTTTGGGGGTTCTGGGCTTTTTGGTCATTTTTGGGTGGAAAAACATGGTTTTGGGAAGAAAAGAATGGAGTTTTTTCTTGCTTGCTTGGAGTGGCTGAAGCTCTACTTCAAATTCATGCTTGGAATGCAAATGGAGGTAGGTCTCTTGTTATCTTTCATTCCATCTGAAAACAAAAGAAGTATGTTAGATTCTCCCTAAAGAAATCTGGGTTCTTGTTTGAAAATTATGGTGATCATGGAATCATGATTTTTGTCACTGTTTTATGAGTTAGAAATCTTACCTACTTAAGAGTTTTCTTTTGTGTATTTTTTGTTGTGTTTTGGGGGAAAATCTTGAACTGATATTTGGAAATCCCTCCCCATTTTGTTACTGAGATCATGATGTAAAGGAAAATGGAACACACAAAAAAAATGGAGGGATGGCTATGTCTGTACGAGATTTTTCGTTCAATGATCTTATTCAAAAAAAACGAGATGATTCGAACCGAGGAAGTTGCAAAGAAAACCAAAAATAATAAAATAAAACTTAAAATGAAAAACACAAAAAAGGGGTTTTTTTTTTTAGGGTTTTCGGGGGGGGGAGCAGGAGCTCGACCCGACCCCAACCCCGCGGCACCGCAGCAGCCCGCAGGGAAACCCTGCGAGACCACGGTGTGGCCGCAGGGAATCCCCTGCGTACACCGTGGCCGCAGGGTAAAACCTGCGACCACGGTGGCCGCAGGGAAACCCTGCGTCCCACCGTGGTTCGCAGGGAACGCCCTGCGCGAGCCCTAAGGCTACGTGCCTTCGTTTCTTTGATATTTTAAGTTTCTTTTTTTTTTGTGTATCATTTCATGATAGTTTTAAAATGGTTTTAGTATTTAATAAAAAAAAGACAATGCGTGTAAAATAAAGAAAAAGAGAGAGTTGGTAATTAAAATTTCAGTGAATGATGTTTATATATATATATATATATATATATATTTATGTATGTATGTATGTATGTATATGTCTATGTGTGTGCGCGCTAGTCATGAAGCTTGCGTATGATATGCAACAATAAAGAAAAATCAGGCTGATAAGTGAAATTAAGATTAATATAAGGAAACTAAACTTGATACCTTTATAATATTTATACTCAATTCAATCTTTTTATGCTATTCAATCTCTGATTTGCTAAATATCATATTTGGGTTTTGTTTAGAGATGCAACTTTAGGTAAATCCATGCTATAATACGAGTTATTAAATTTATGTTGTTATTTTATACTCGGGATAATGCTTACTATTGACATGGAACAAATAGTGAAGGTGGTCTAATACAGTTTTAAAGAAGAGTTAGTTTAGTGTGTATACAGAAGTATCGACATTATCAGTCAGAGCAAAATGACATAACGCATATCTCTACCCGATAATGCCTATGCTGAATTAAACTTCTAATTATTGAATTTGGTTATGTAATGGTAAGACTTGACATGACAGTGTTTGGTTGAAAGTAGGTCAAGCCCCTAGTAAGGATATCGTCAAACAAGAGAATCTAGGTTTATTTGTTTTCTTTTATTATGCTCCAAATGACCCGCTTTTAAAAGGGATCACTATGTAATAATCTAACGAGGTAAATGTTGAATAGTGTATGGGTTCGCCTAAAGGGCAGAATTGTAAAGACATGTAAATATGTAACTTTAACTATATAATACCAAAGGGGTCTTGCAGTTGAGCAGACCCAGAGATGTAGCCCATCCGGGGTGAACTCCGAGATCATATCTGTGTTATGCGATGTTTATAGCGTACTAGTTTTATGTTTTAAATTATCTTGAATGGTTGTATTCTTGCATAGTGTAAAGTGTAAATTAAACGAATTCAAATTCAAATGTATAACATTTTTTCAGATGGATAAACGTAATTATTCAAGTTCATAAAATGTTTTGAATTATGAATATGTCATGGTATTTAAATATTGAAATTAAAGTGTGGAAAAAAGGTAAATTGGTAATGTTAATTTAAAATGTAATAGTGGAAGAAATTTAATTAGAATTACTTTATTGGATTAACTTGATATTGAGCATATCAATGGAATGAATGTAAAAAGGAAATAAAGTTAAAATTCATGTCATAATTCCTAGATTTAAAACTAAAGGATGAACATCATATAAATATCTATCTGCTTACCTTAGTAAATGAATCACGCCATGTCAATTATGTTTCATTACATTGAATGAATTTGATAAGTTATTTCACGTTTAAATCTTAACAATAATCCTCATCAGATTAATTTGATAATTCGTGAGGACTCAACTAGGCATCCATGTTGTATATTGGATGGATATACTTATTAATCCATGTTGTAATTATAATCAATAATCCTCACCAGATTACATTTATAATTGGGTGAAATCAATTGGATATCCATATTTTTAATCCCTTATAAAAGGAATCCCTCATGATTGCTAAAATTAAACTAAAATGGAAAAGTAGTTGATTTGTTGTTCAAACATTAAATCCTAGTAAAAGTATCTCTCTCATTTTAAGATCATTTAACAAGAAGAGAACAAAACAAGAGATATGCAAAAAGATAATTGTATTCTAATCTAAATAGAAGAACGTCATTAAGATCTTATTACTCTAATCTTGTAATGATCAATGTCATCTAGTTAACGATACTTTAATTTTAAGGATATTTTCCATTGTCCTAATGCATATCCTTCTTAATGAAGTTAGACCATTTATTTGCAATTATTAAAACTTCAAATGAATTCCATGGCTACTCACATTATACCCTTCATAAAGGATATTCAACTCATTAGTTGGTTATGTATGAAAACAAAGGAAGAGACCTCACTCTACTCGTGGAAGTTTAATCCGAAAGAGACAAATTTATCTTATTAACCATACTGTTTAATATTTTAAAAGAGGTATCAAATGTGGGTGAATATTTTAAAATCAAATGAAGGAATCCTCACTTTACTAATCATAGTTTAACCTTGAACGAACGCATCTCATTAAGCACATTTATAGCAATAAAGGATGATGTCAAGTGTGGATGGTTATTTTAAAACTCTAATGAATGAACTTTGTTATATTTAAAATGCTTGAACCCATTTGGAGACCTCCTAATGTAATTATGAATTAAAGTGCGATGAATAAATAATCTCCTCAATGGCCTCCTAACCATCGAAGTAATTGAACGCTTCCTAAAGATATAAGGTGTTAAACCATTGAACACATATTTAATCAAGGACTATGCATTACCTCGTAATTAAGTTATCCAGTTTAATGGATCTAATGATGCAAGTTGAGTTAGGTGTAAGGTTGTGTAATCGCGTTAGGAAACTCCTTAGGATTTGGCTGAGCCTTCCGCTGTGATATCTAAGTTGACAGATAATCTCCATTGTATTTTAATGTCGTGTCTAATAATGAATTGAGTTAACTTCAATTTATCTTAATATTGTAACCTTTTCATTAACACTCTTAATTATTATTAAAAAAAAAAAAAAATTTACACTCTATTTGAGTGTTTTTAATTTAAACCCTTAGGGGTTTCCTGGCGGGGCATTACACTTGGTATCAGAGCCCATGTTGCAACACTGGGATCTCTGGTTTCACTTGTGCTCTTAGTTGGTGTGTGTGTGTCTATCTTATGTTGTATGCTTGTCCACCTTGATGTGAGGGTGTGATTTAACAAACCCTACTTGTGTGTAACGTGTGTATTCACACTTTGTTTTCACCTCAATGATGTGGGTGTTTTGGGAATAATAATGGGTGTTTTGTCTGCTTATTGAGGTCTTGATCTATGACTTCTCTTACTTTTAAAAGGATTCGTATGAACCTTTATTTTCGATTTATTTTCCTCTTTGACTAATCCATCTAAGTTGGTTGTTAATATCTTGAACCTAAAAGTACGAAATGTGTTGTTTGTGGTTTTGGCTCTATTTTAATGATTGTCCACTTTAAGGACTAGTATGACAAATGTTAATGCTTATCATGTAGTACATTGAGTGATTATGACTCATCTTCTTTTCTCTTTCTAAGTAAATTAAAATGAATTGATATGTGTAGTTACCTCTTAGTTAAGTTTTCTAATTGCAAGAGAAAGGATGATATTTCTTGAGCCTTGTGTGAGTTTCATAACGTTTTTGTGCTTGAGATTGTAAAAAGGATTGATTTAGGAGTTAATTTTTGGTTAATGATAGAAATGGTATGTTTGCTTTAAAGGGTTCTCCATGTGTTTGGTAGGAGTAATATAATTAAATTTCATCTTAAGTAAGGTGCTTTAACATGCGCATAGTGATTTTGTGGAAAATTGCTTGATGTGAAAGGAATACCAAAAGAGGACATATTGTAGTAGCTTCAAGAGTAAATTAATGTGCTCCTCAAAAGATTGTTTTATGTGCTTATTCAACTAGTGAGATTTAGGACCTATCAAGTGACGCACTTTTAACTTACTTTGGATATGGGAAATTGTCTTATTATGTTTCGAAATGAGTAAATAAAAGACTTGATGATTTGTATGTATTAAATGTGTAAAAAAATCTAGGAGATAGCTCTTCATTTACCTCCTTGTTATATTATGAATTTCCAATGTTAGATTTGATGTATTATTGTATTGTATTGTATTATGAATAGTGATGGTGCTCTAGAAGATTGTATTACCAAAAGAAAATTGGATTGTTTTGAATTCTTGATCGGAAACTAGAACATTATAGTGCAGCAATAATGATTAGAAAATATCATGTTAGGATGTTTGACACTTTCCTAAAAGATAGCAAAATGAAAACCGTGCAACTCAAATGATAGACTTATATCCGAGTATATGGTGTGATTTTGAAAATTCTTGTGTATTCGTAGGAAATAGTTGATTTTCCAACTCTCTTCCTCCTCTTGTCTAAAATATAGGAATTGTTGTCTTTGAAATACTATTTGGAAGGCAGTGATTTAAGAAGAAATTTTGTTATAAAGCATATGGCATTGTATGTTGCTTTGGGCTTCTATTTGAAAGGGGAAAGTTTTTCATCTTGAAAAGGGAAATTGCATAGTTAATAATGTGAATGAGATGCTTAGGGAAGATTGAGGAAGATATCAGAATGATGTTATTTCTTTGTGTAAATTTGAATTGTTGAAAATTTTAGTATGTGGACCTAGAGTAAACATTGTTTGGTGATTCATGTGTAAAGCATAATTAAAACTTCCCTTGAGTATATGTTAGCATAATGTAAATTACTCCCTGTAAATGTGACTAAACCAGTAATTGTGCTATTCTGTGTGTGTTGTGAGAAAACCCGTACTTGCTTGTGTGCCCATGGGATGGTGAAGTAATCAACCATGGGGAATATGTTTATTTATGAGTATGGGAAACCATACCTATCTATGTGGTGTTGCTTATTTGTTTCCTTACTGAGTGCCAACCCACGGGTTGTTGATAAGTCAGTATGTGAAGGGGTAGTAGTAGAAGTCACCATTCCTTGAATAGAATGAACAGCGTACGAGTAATGTCGACGCGAAGCGACTTTAGCTTCCCTATTTCGAGGAAAAGCATGGTTTTGTAACGAAACTATAACAGGTGTACTCAATACTTCCCCTTGTGATGAACCGATTTATGAGGTTCATGTGTGCCAGCCTTATTCCTATCCTTTATCTTGAGCATATAGATGACAGTTTTTGAGCATATTGTTGGATTCCATTGGAGCATTTGTTGCCTTGTCTTCATGAGAGGCGTGGTACTTTCTTACATATTGGAGCATTTGTTGCCTTGTCTTCATGAGAGGCATGGTACTTTCTTACATATTGGAGCATTTGTTGCCTTGTCTTCATGAGAGGCGTGTTATTGTTCTACATAAGTTACCAATAGGCTAGTGTTGGTAGACTTATGGGTAGACCTTAGCCATGTATACCTCTGGCTTACGGCGAGTATCCTGAGAGGAACATCGCTATGCGGAGTGTGACCAGTGCGTGCCTTATCCGCGGGGTACACTGCCATGCGGGATACGTCCATTGCGTGCTTTGTCCGCTTGGAGTATTGCCATGCCGTGCTGAGACACGATGCGGGATGTAGTAGACATCGCCATGCGGCCTACCAATAGGTATAGGGTAGAGCCATGCCACGTGACGACGTGATGCAGGGTGATGCCGAGGTGCACACTGCCATGCCATGCGAGTGTGTGACTTGGCCACACCACATGATGAGCTACTAGGATAGCTAGATGATTGTTCCTTCCTTCCTCGTTGGTGGCTAGCTACTAGTCACGTAGTGATGTAATGTGCAATTATGATTCTCTTTTAATTATTTATTTATTTCCTTGTGGGCCAGCAATTTATTTTACCTTGACCTTGACAGTTTAGCCACGATCTTGCGATCTTGATTTTACTTGATTTGATGTTGCAAATCTGGAAATTATTTTCTTGTTTTATTGTTGGAATTGACAAATATTATCTTTAACTTTTTGTACTTTGGTGGCTAAACCGGTTTATCCTTGTTGTTTTCGTATGCTGGTCTTGTGTCGTAATGTGAATTCCTCTCCAAGAACGTAGGAGACGGGCTTGGATGAGTGTATACGAGGAAGTAGACGCAAGGAACCTTGAGAATGGAGGTATGTGAGGCTGTGAAAACAACTAAGATCCACTACCTACCTATGAGTGGTGACTATCTCTTGGAGGCTAAACACCTTACACAACAAGGGATATTCACGAGGGACTTGTATGGAAGGTGGCACCGCTATGGTGTACCCTAGCACCATCAAGCCCTCGAGTGAGATGTTGGATATTTGTTGATCATGTAGTTATTCTGAGAGCAGATATAGAGATGTGGATCATATATGTTACCTTTGACCGAGCATTAGACATGCTCACATGTGGCCTATTGTGTTGTGCAAACTAGTCTTGTGGATGGATATTATGTGAAATCATGGATTAAATGGTATTAACTTGTCACTATGTTATGGGGCATAGTCATTGGAAAGGATCTTGTATGTCTGAAAAATGTAAAACAATTGAGTTCTTACGATGTTCTTATTTGTTGAAAAGTTAACTTGGTGGTAGAAATTGTTATTTGAGGCTAGTTTTATGTGATAAAGTTTTGTGAAAGAAATGAATTGGTGAAAGAAATTGACCTTGAGAACGTATTTTTCTTGTCATGGTTGATAAATGAGTATGATAACTGTGCTTATATATTTTAATTGCTTTAAATTTGGTGAAATAAAAAGGGAAAAAGTCTCGTGTCCTTGCTATGATCGAGTGTAAATTATAGAATGTTTGAAGGTGTGAATGGTGTTAGATGCATTTTTTTTGGTGAATAATGTTTTAAATTGTTGACAAAATAGTTGTTTGTGCAAATTGATAATTGTTAATTGAGTTTAAGGACTAACAAGTGTTGCAGGACTTCCGTTTAACTTTGTGACTTCCAGGAGTAAGTCGGAACCTAGGGGGGGAGAATGTAATGCCCATACCCTAGTCGGACTTTTAAAACCCGTTTAACCTTGATTGAATCCCTATGTGGCATTCTTGAATGGTAGGTTAACCATGGTGAAATGTGTAGTTTAGATAATATTAATAACTTTGCATACTTATTATTGTGTTTTTGCATCGATTCTCGTGAAAATGTAAATGTTCCTAACCCTTGTGATAAATCTTGAGCTAACGTCTTCATTGAATATGTATTTGTATGTGCATGCTTGTATGAATTCATGGGTGCAAGAGATTTGCAGGTACAACATCGCTTAGGGCAAGGTTCATCTCCTTTGGAATTTGCAAGGTTGAGTATGCTCGTTCATCTTTTGAATTCGGATTTAGTGGTCATATAACTCTCGTCTTGCCTTAGCCATGGTTAGGTGAGCATCGTGTGTGGATTCGTGGGGCTTGCGTTTCATTAGGATGCATGTCGAGAGACTCAGAGGACTTCCTCGATTTGCGTGCCATGCGCGAGGTAAGTGAGGTTTGTGATCCTAAGTATTAAATTCAAAATTATGAGTAGACGAGCACATTAGAAATTTAGAAATTTAAATGGGCAGCTTCTTTTATATGATTAATTATTAATTTAAGAGATTTCCTTAAATTATTATTGTAGCAAGCTTAAGGTATTCAACTGGGGGTTAGTGTGCTCATTTACACATTTGCGACATTTACGCATTCGCAGTTGAGAAATTTGAATAAACAAGACTCTTGCATTAGAATAGTCATTTATTTAAAAATGTCGCTTTATTATGTTATAGCGAGATAATTTAATAGCTAATTTTAAAATAACGAATTTATTGAGTTATGCATTTTAGAAAGGAAAAATTTTAAAGGTCATTGGAGAGATAGAATTAAATTACTCATTTTCGCATTTTGGAAGAAAAAGGGGTAAATTATTATTATTTAAATGAAATTATTTTCTTTTTACTTGAAAAGTCGATATAGTATAAAAGTTTGACTTTTAGAAAATTAAATTAATCAAAGCGCCTTCTTGGTCAATAGTTCCAAAATATAAATGTAGAACTAAATCGATATTGAGAAATTAAGAATTTAAAAAGGAAATAGAAGCATTATAATTTTAATAAGGAAAACAAATGAGATGTATTAAATAAGGTAAATGAAAGACTTCCATTTTATTTCCATTCATTTTATTTCAAAAATAAATGCCTAATTTTGAAATTGAAAATTAGGGCAAAATTAGGGTTTTCTTTTAATCTTAGTTTTGCAAGCATTTTGGGGGTTCTGGGCTTTTTGGTCATTTTTGGGTGGAAAAACATGGTTTTGGGAAGAAAAGAATGGAGTTTTTTCTTGCTTGCTTGGAGTGGCTGAAGCTCTACTTCAAATTCATGCCTGGAATGCAAATGGAGGTAGGTCTCTTGTTATCTTTCATTCCATCTGAAAACAAAAGAAGTATGTTAGATTCTCCCTAAAGAAATCTGGGTTCTTGTTTGAAAATTATGGTGATCATGGAATCATGATTTTTGTCACTGTTTTATGAGTTAGAAATCTTACCTACTTAAGAGTTTTCTTTTGTGTATTTTTTGTTGTGTTTTGGGGGAAAATCTTGAACTGATATTTGGAAATCCCTCCCCATTTTGTTACTGAGATCATGCTGTAAAGGAAAATGGAACACAAAAAAAAAATGGAGGGATGGCTATGTCTGTACGAGATTTTTCGTTCAATGATCTTATTCAAAAAAAACGAGATGATTCGAACCGAGGAAGTTGCAAAGAAAACCAAAAATAATAAAATAAAACTTAAAATGAAAAACACAAAAAAGGGGTTTTTTTTTTTAGGGTTTTCGGGGGGGGGAGCAGGAGCTCGACCCGACCCCAACCCCGCGGCACCGCAGCAGCCCGCAGGGAAACCCTGCGAGACCACGGTGTGGCCGCAGGGAATCCCCTGCGTACACCGTGGCCGCAGGGTAAAACCTGCGACCACGGTGGCCGCAGGGAAACCCTGCGTCCCACCGTGGTTCGCAGGGAACGCCCTGCGCGAGCCCTAAGGCTACGTGCCTTCGTTTCTTTGATATTTTAAGTTTCTTTTTTTTTTGTGTATCATTTCATGATAGTTTTAAAATGGTTTTAGTATTTAATAAAAAAAAGACAATGCGTGTAAAATAAAGAAAAAGAGAGAGTTGGTAATTAAAATTTTAGTGAATGATGTTTATATATATATATATATATATATATATATATATATATATATATATACATATATATATATATATACATATATATATATATGTATATACATATATATATGTATATATATATATATATGTATATATATATACATATATATATGTATATACATATATATATGTATATACATATATATATGTATATATATATATGTATATATATATATACATATATATATGTATATATATATATATATGTATATATATATATATATGTATATATATATATATATGTATATATATATATATATATATATATATATATATGTATGTATGTATGTATATGTCTATGTGTGTGCGCGCTAGTCATGAAGCTTGCGTATGATATACAACAATAAAGAAAAATCAGGCTGATAAGTGAAATTAAGATTAATATAAGGAAACTAAACTTGATACCTTTATAATATTTATACTCAATTCAATCTTTTTATGCTATTCAATCTCTGATTTGCTAAATATCATATTTGGGTTTTGTTTAGAGATGCAACTTTAGGTAAATCCATGCTATAATACGAGTTATTAAATTTATGTTGTTATTTTATACTCGGGATAATGCTTACTATTGACATGGAACAAATAGTGAAGGTGGTTTAATACAGTTTTAAAGAAGATTTAGTTTAGTGTGTATACCGAAGTATCGACATTATCAGTCAGAGCAAAATGACATAACGCATATCTCTACCCGATAATGCCTATGCTGAATTAAACTTCTAATTATTGAATTTGGTTATGTAATGGTAAGACTTGACATGACAGTGTTTGGTTGAAAGTAGGTCAAGCCCCTAGTAAGGATATCGTCAAACAAGAGAATCTAGGTTTATTTGTTTTCTTTTATTATGCTCCAAATGACCCGCTTTTAAAAGGGATCACTATGTAATAATCTAACAAGGTAAATGTTGAATAGTGTATGGGTTCGCCTAAAGGGCAGAATTGTAAAGACATGTAAATATGTAACTTTAACTATATAATACCAAAGGGGTCTTGCAGTTGAGCAGACCCGGAGATGTAGCCCATCAGGGGTGAACTCCGAGATCATATCTGTGTTATGCGATGTTTATAGCGTACTAGTTTTATGTTTTAAATTATCTTGAATGGTTGTATTCTTGCATAGTGTAAAGTGTAAATTAAACGAATTCAAATTCAAATGTATAACATTTTTTCAGATGGATAAACGTAATTATTCAAGTTCATAAAATGTTTTGAATTATGAATATGGCATGGTATTTAAATATTGAAATTAAAGTGTGGAAAAAAGGTAAATTGGTAATGTTAATTTAAAATGTAATAGTGGAAGAAATTTAATTAGAATTACTTTATTGGATTAACTTGATATTGAGCATATCAATGGAATGAATGTAAAAAGGAAATAAAGTTAAAATTCATGTCATAATTCCTAGATTTAAAACTAAAGGATGAACATCATATAAATATCTATCTGCTTACCTTAGTAAATGAATCACGCCATGTCAATTATGTTTCATTACATTGAATGAATTTGATAAGTTATTTCACGTTTAAATCTTAACAATAATCCTCATCAGATTAATTTGATAATTCGTGAGGACTCAACTAGGCATCCATGTTGTATATTGGATGGATATACTTATTAATCCATGTTGTAATTATAATCAATAATCCTCACCAGATTACATTTATAATTGGGTGAAATCAATTGGATATCCATATTTTTAATCCCTTATAAAAGGAATCCCTCATGATTGCTAAAATTAAACTAAAATGGAAAAGTAGTTGATTTGTTGTTCAAACATTAAATCCTAGTAAAAGTATCTCTCTCATTATAAGATCATTTAACAAGAAGAGAACAAAACAAGAGATATGCAAAAAGATAATTGTATTCTAATCTAAATAGAAGAACGTCATTAAGATCTTATTACTCTAATCTTGTAATGATCAATGTCATCTAGTTAACGATACTTTAATTTTAAGGATATTTTCCGTTGTCCTAATGCATATCCTTCTTAATGAAGTTAGACCATTTATTTGCAATTATTAAAACTTCAAATGAATTTCATGGCTACTCACATTATACCCTTCATAAAGGATATTCAACTCATTAGTTGGTTATGTATGAAAACAAAGGAAGAGACCTCACTCTACTCGTGGAAGTTTAATCCGAAAGAGACAAATTTATCTTATTAACCATACTGTTTAATATTTTAAAAGAGGTATCAAATGTGGGTGAATATTTTAAAATCAAATGAAGGAATCCTCACTTTACTAATCATAGTTTAACCTTGAACGAACGCATCTCATTAAGCACATTTATAGCAATAAAGGATGATGTCAAGTGTGGATGGTTATTTTAAAACTCTAATGAATGAACTTTGTTATATTTAAAACGCTTGAACCCATTTGGAGACCTCCTAATGTAATTATGAATTAAAGTGCGATGAATAAATAATCTCCTCAATGGCCTCCTAACCATCGAAGTAATTGAACGCTTCCTAAAGATATAAGGTGTTAAACCATTGAACACATATTTAATCAAGGACTATGCATTACCTCGTAATTAAGTTATCCAGTTTAATGGATCTAATGACGCAAGTTGAGTTAGGTGTAAGGTTGTGTAATCGCGTTAGGAAACTCCTTAGGATTTGGCTGAGCCTTCCGCTGTGATATCTAAGTTGACAGATAATCTCCATTGTATTTTAATGTCGTGTCTAATAATGAATTGAGTTAACTTCAATTTATCTTAATATTGTAACCTTTTCATTAACACTCTTAATTATTATTAAAAAAAAAAAAAATTTACACTCTATTTGAGTGTTTTTAATTTAAACCCTTAGGGGTTTCCTGGCGGGGCATTACAATTTGGGTGGGTGCCTTGTGTAACTGATCTACCAAGTTGTATTGATTTCAAGGAGGAGTTGTTTTGGATGTGCTCCCTTTTAATAAAAACTTGGATTGAGCTCGTGTGGTTATGTTGACAACTTTGTGTTCTTTTTTATCTTTGATCTTGATGGTATTTATCTAGTTATCTAACATGGGAATGTGATTGATAACGTTATCATAGATGTAATTCACTTTCTTTCCTTTCTCGTTTAATGGTTATCCCTTTTGATAATTGGGGAGAGGATTTTTGAATGCTTCATGATCTCATTTGTCTTGTGTCCTTCTACCATTATATTACCTTTGTCTATTAAGTCTTGCACTAGATTTTTCAATCATTGGCAATCATTTGTCCTATGACCTTTGCTTCTATGGAATTCATAATGATGTGATTCATTCCACCAAGATGGTTTAACTTTTGGTTCAAAGTCTCTTGTGTTGGGTAAGGTTATAAGCTTGTTGGCCAGAAGTTCTTTGAACGCCGACTCAAGTGATTGTCCTAAAGGTGTCAACTTCCTTTGATATGGATTAAGGACTAGTTTGGGTTTGTTGATTTCTAAATTATTTGTAGGTGTATTTCTTGATAAGTTCAAAACTGGTTGTTTTGGTTTTATGTTATGGGCGTCTACTACACCATCATTAACAATGTTCTTGTTCCTTGTCTAGAATATGGATTTGTCATTTTTATTGTTGTAATTGTTGGAAGGACCAGCTCCCTCTTTGTAGAGTTTCAACACTCCTTTTTTGACTTAAGCCTCCTCAATTTTGAGACCATTCTCAACCATCTTTTGAAAAGTTGGTGGACATTGTAATTGGAGCTGATAACTCATGCCATTGTTTAAAGTATTAATGAAAATGTCCATCTTTTATGTTTCTGGTATAGGACAAGGATATCTAGCAAACAATCTTCACCACCTTCGCAAGAAGGTAAGGAAGGGTTCACTATTTTTCTACCTTGTATTGCATAAGTCAAGCATGACAACTTCGTGTTGAATGTTGTATAAGTATTGAGACACAAATTTGTCTACCAACTCGTTAAATATCCAGATACTTGATGGGATTTTTGAGAACCATTCCATGCTTGGTCCACCTAAACTTATTGTAAATAGTCTCATTAAGTCTCGTTATGTGCAATTCTAGACTCATAGTGCAAAATTCCCTCACATGAACTTGTGGGTCTATTTTTCCATTGTATTTGTTGTACCTTGGAATCTCACAATTTGGTGGAAATGGTATCATGTTCAAGTTTTGATTAAATGGATAGGAGAAAATATCTTCCAAGGTATATCTCCTTGTTGTTCCCCTTTGTATGTCTTGCATTTGTTGTTGAAGAACTTGAATTTGTTTTGTTAAGGCATTCAAGGGATTGTTGTTATTGGTACTTAACACATCTTCTACTTTCTTGGTATTAAAATCAGCGGATAGTTTAGCACCCTGATTGTTTAGCATTAGAAGATATTTGTCTTTATCATCTTCTAGAAGCTTTTCCGTAAATTTTTGGAACATGGGGTCTTGTTGGGATTCTTGGATTATTTCATCACTTATGTCTTCTACTTTGATATCTTGATACCTGTAAAAAGGGTTTTCTTATCTTTCTGTCATGGTAGGTGAAGTTTCTACCTTCTTTTCCTTAAGTTTTAGTTTCTGAGATCTCATTCAAATGGGCATGTGGGTTATCTATTAGTTACATTTGTTGACAAGTTTTGAGTAACTTAGTAGATGATTTGTTGTTGAGGTAGATATGGCAAGGAAATTTTCCCTTTTATTGAGATGTTGTGATAATGCGAATCTTTTTTGAAAGAAACGGGTTTTTAGAAATTCTTCGTCAAACTTGGTTCCACAACCATGTATATAATCACGAAAACGGTGTAGGAAGGTGTGATGTTTTAGAAAGAGTTTGTGGTTTATGTAGAGAAATCTTCTCCTTTTCAAGATTTTCTTTTGACTAAGCTTCTTCCTTTCCTAGTGACAAGGGATGGTCATACAAGTGATCAAAATTGTGGTTTGTTTTAAGAGGATGTTTTGATTGCAAATACTTGTCTGTTTGACCCAAGTTAACTAAGTTGAAATAGGAGTTTTGATGTTTTCCTATTGATGTGACTAAGTGCATCAAATGATTAAATGAAGTTTCCTAATTGGGGATGATATATCCTGATATAGAAACTTAATTGATTTGACTAACTTGAATAAGTCAAGAAGGTATCTAATCCGTTTATTGTTGAAAGGTGAAATTGGATCACTTGTTGAAATACAGTTTGTTTTGCTCAGGAAAGCTTGTTTGTGACAATTGGACCTAAAAGAGTGCTAAAAAAGGTATCCAAAACTATTTTTAGATTTTACAAAAATTGTCAAGAAAGGCCATCTGTCTCAAATGCGCTAAAAGATTTGTTGTATGCGCCAGTAGAAATGTCAAATGAGCTAGCTGAAAGATCATATGTGCTATGGTATCTATTGAATACGCTAGCAGAAATGTCAGATGTGCTATAATAATGATTAAATGCACTAAAATAATGACCAAATGTGCTAGATAAATGTTCAAATGCACCACTCTATAGTTTTTCCTAATTTTTCCAAGTTTTTGACGATTTTTTCTGATTTGTTGAATTTTTAGCAGGATATTTTTGTGATTTCTGACAAGAATATAGTAAGCAATCAAGAACACAGTGGTAGATTTGTTTCTAATTTAAACACCAAGTATATGTTCTTTAGGATCTTTTTAAATCCCCTTTTGTTTTCACTAGTTTGAACAAGAAGACACATCAATTAGACTCTTTAATCTCAAGGGTCATTAATAATATCAATAGCTCACATCTTGATACTCCTTCAACTCAAACAGCCCTGTCACACCTGAGGGTGCACCCATTTTTTTGCCTTTTGCCAGAAGTTGAACCAAAGATAATTACTTCTCAATTGGATTATTTTCTTGGGAGATGTATGGTGAGTGTCTTGGGGGGGGATTCTTCCCCACTCTTGCACTATGATATTAGAAATGTTTGGATAACTGACTCGGTGAGGCTTCTACTCCTAAAGTTTGTAATAATGGCTTGTGTTCGGTCTTCAATTATAAACTCCCTTAGGAGGATTCCCAACCTTTAGAGCAAAGGATTTATGTATCTTGAGGATACTGGGGGAAGCCAAATCAATGAGAAAAATCGTTGGACATGATTTTCATGACATCCACATTGGATTATAGTGGGTTGGATTACTTGGTGTTAATCATTCTCCACTTAGGTCATTCCCCTCTCACCAGCCTTATGGGCTTCTCAGGAGGGCAGGCCTGCTAAAGGATTTATCTTAATTACAAGAAAGAAAAAAGAAAGCAAAGATTGAGTTTGGCTTTTTGATCACCCAATTAAGGGGAGAGCATATACCTATCACTTTTGAAGAATGGTAGACAATTTTTGTTCTTTTTATCCCAAAATTTTCAATGTGATCTAATTGCTACATGGAGATATTGCTCCAACAAACATGGTGCTCCTTTTAACCAAGATAGCAATAAGTTAAACTTTTGAAAACAAATTTTTGCAAGAAAATAAGAATTTGACATTTGAAAAAGGTGGCTTGTTCCTTTTACCTTGAAAAAATGAAGTGTGTTTTGTTGTTTTTACCCTTTGTAATGAAAATCCACTTGTTCTTTTTAAGTTGCACCGAAAGACAATGCGAGCTACTTGCAAAAATAAGGGCTATTTTTGTTGTTCTTTTTAACCTTTTGCAAGAAAGAAAGGTGAAGTCCCTTTTTATAACACCAAAGAAAATGTGATTCTTTTTATCTAGTACCAAATGAAGTGTGGAATTCTTTTTAACTTTTGCAAGAAGGAAATGTGAGTTCTTTTTAAATTTTTGTATCAAGAAAATGAAAACTTGGAACAAAAAGTGAAATAAAAACTAATCTAGCTCCTTCATACCTACAAACAAAGTTAGAATCTACAAAAACACATAAAAGATTAGTCCAACATTGTGGGCTCACAAGCCTAAAAATTTCTTTTGTGTTACAAATTTTAATTCTCTACTTTTGATAGATGCGCTAAAACAGAGAATTAATGTGCTATAAAACTGAGCCTAAGTGCTAAGATTTACAATATATGCACTACATTGGACCTCCTAAGTGCTATACTGGTGATTTAATGCACTAAAAGAAGTAAGACAAAAGATAGAAGGAATATTCTATGAATGTGCTAAAAAATTCCCTGTATGTGTTGTTCTGATCTTTATGCATGCACCAGTTCAGAGTTCTTATGCGCTATTTAAGGATAAGCTAAACGTGCTAAATTTTGGGAGCAATGTGCTATTTTGGTATTTTGTCATAAACTTGCTCTTGTCCTGCTGACAAATTGTTAGAAATATTGGGGGTATGCCCCACGGTGGGGGCCAAAAATGTATACCTGAAAGATGTTGTTAGTCAATAAAGAGAAAAATAACAAGCATATCAATGAAACATTATATGAAAAGGATCTAATAGATAACATGAGTTCAAAAAGCAATCCTTCCAAGATGTTCCATTGCCCTTTATCTCCAAGGATTTTTCAACTCATGGTTTCTCTCAGATCATTGAGCAACTGACCTTTAGAATGACAACCTACAGAACGTTTGATGAGTTGATAATGATCTATATGCAAATGAAACTAAGATCACAATATTATTTTATTGATAAAGAGATGCTATGCTAACATGATATATGCTAATGATAAAATACTTCTAAAAGCTTAAGCTTTATGAGATAAACAAAGAGAGACAAAATGTGGATTCTAAGACTAAGAATTGGTGACCTTTGATAATGAAGGGATGAGCCTTATTTATAGAAGAAATGGGTAATTGGATGGTTAAGATTGAATTGTCTTAACAAGGGCTAGGATTTTATGATCCTCAATCCATGTGATACTTTCAAGCCAATCCCATGTTGACAAGTGTCAATATGAGAAGGCTTGAGGGGGGAGAGAAGAGGCATTAAATTCCTGAAGGGACATGATGATTACCCTAGGGGGTTTGGTTAGGGTTGAGTTAGTTGATAATCCTTTTATCCAAAGGATAAATGGATGTGAAAGGGTTAAAGGATAACCATAGTCAAAGCAATAAATGCTTGAAGAGACATAGGGGTTAAAGGGATGGATAGATTGGAGAGAAAGTCTCTAACCAAGGATCACAAGTGGGTTAGTCAGTTTTAAGCCTTTAACAGTTTATGAAGACTTTGAGGGTTAACTTTTTGAAGAAATAAAGCCTTTAATGCTTTGAGAAGTGACTCCTTCCTAATTCCTTTGTTTAGGATTGTGCAAATGTTTAGGAGAGGATTAGGCTTAATTAGAAGGGATTAGAAGAATCTAGAAGGAGGATTAGTGTGCAAGTGGATTTTGTAGGAGAATGCAAGTGGGAGGGATTTTAGGATTTTAATTGGAATAAAATTTATTTATTTCAATTTATTGGTGCAACTTGCATTTGGATAGATATTTAAATAAATATTAATTTATTTAAATGTGAATGTGAATTTTGAATTTTATTTAAATAAATCTTAATTTATTTAAATGAGAAAAAGGGGGATAAAGCATTAAATGTTTGAAGACTTGAAGGAAGTCATTAAAGGCTTAAGAGGACTCTAGAAGGAAGCCATTAAAGGTTTGAGTTGATGGGTTTTGGGTTAACCTCTGGTTTAGGAATGGTCAAACCATTAAAGGGTGATTAGGCTAATAATAGGGGTTTAGACATGATTAGGAGAAAGGTTAACTTAGCAACTTGCATTTTCTAGAAAGTGCAAGTGGGGGAGGGATTTGAGGAATTTAAATAAATCTTAATTTATTTAAATGTGAGAAAGGGATTTTGGGGATTTAAATAAATATTAATTTATTTAAATGTGAGAGATGGGATTTGAGGATTTCAATAAATATTAATTTATTTAAATGTGAGAGATGGGATTTGGGGATTTAAATAAATATTAATTTATGTAAATGTGAGAGATGAGATTTTTGAGATTTAAATAAATATTAATTTATTTAAATGTGAGAGGGGGATTTGGGGGGTTTAAATAAATATTCATTTATTTAAATGTGAGAGATGGGATTTTGGGGGTTTAAATTATTAAAAAAATTAATGTGAGAGATTGATTTAATTAAACAAATATGATTTATTTATTTAATTAACGGTCTGAATTTGGTTAAGTGAATTAAATCAAATAAATTGAATAATTTATTTAAGTAATAGGAGAAGAGGGTTGGGATAAGTTTAATTAAATATTAATTTAATTAATAGTTGGAAAAGGGGAAAGGATTAATTAAATGTGAATTTAATTAATAGTTGGATAAATGATAATTGAACAAATATAAAATTCATTTAATCAAGGGGACAAAAATAGTTGTCTACAATTACCTTCTTTCATTGATCCAACAAACATCACTAATCTCATTCTAATCATTAATCAAATCAACGTTTCGCATATGATAATACCAAATCATGAAATATATATATCTCAATCATCAAAACACATTTTAGGGTCTAGCTAATGTCATAGCAACCACCCACTAAGTCATGTATCCAAATCAATCATGCAATGGTTCTCACAACCAAGCACAATAATAAATGACACATCCCAATACAACAACATAATCAAGTCACCATGAAGAAATACAATACATCACTGGTCTAGAACAATCACAAACATATATCAAAATTGAGCATAATATAGCACTCAAAGTCACATACACTACAATAATGAGAAGTCCAAACAAATATAAAGCACTACAAAATGATCCACATCCAAGCCAAAAATGGTTCAATCCTTCGGCACAATGCCAATTCCACAAAAGAAAGTATGAAATGCAGAGAGCAGACAAGAGGGGAATTACATGTTTAGATATTGGGTTGGATGTAGGATTGATTACAATCTATTATGATAGTTAGAGTGGAATTTTCTTAGAAAATAATTTGACTTTTCATGATAGAACAAAATACATTGATATTTGGTTTCATTTTGTTCAAGATATGGTAGAGGATGGGAAAGTGAAATCGGAGAAAGTTAACACTTTGACAAATGTTGTAGATGCATTGACAAAACTAGTGAGCATAGATAATTTTATATGGTATTCCAATTTTATGGGTCTCTTGGCCCCTACAAGTGATTTGTGTTATTTTAAAGGTCTTTGACAAGTGGGAGAATGTTGGGATTAAGTTATCTCAACCTTTGCAAATCCTAATATTGGTTATTGCATTTATTTGTTATATTTGTTTATTATTTTAATTTATTAATCTCTTACAAATGTCTAGTCATCTAGTGCAACCCACAAGCTTGGTGGCATCCTACTTGGCGGTGACTATATGACACATATGTTGCACATGTGGAGGTAGGCATCCCACTTTGAGGATCTTGACAAGTGTTAGCCTATGACAGATTCTATGGCATATTAGACAAGTGGTAGAAGATACCTTTTGACATGGAGAAGGTATGTGCCCAAGTTGGGTTATGACAAATTGTAAGAGAATATGCTAATTGTAGTTAGTTATGATGGATTGTTTTACAATTGTAAGTGTTGTAAGTTAAGATAGTTGTAAGATGTGTAATAGCATTTGTCATACATCAAAATAGTAAATTTTGGGTTCCAAACTTAGGAGACTTGAATGGGGAATCACTTAGAAATGTACATGTGCCATTTGCATGCTTTTTCATGGCTAAAAAATAGGTTCAAATGTTTTGCACGACCCCATCTTGTATATTCATCTAGAAGCTATCTCTTGGGTTGTATTTCTCTATTTAAGGTAGCCTTGGAGAGTATTAGTCATGTTACATTTTGCAAGAAAAGTGTTATGTTGCCAAAATCAATTTAGAGTTTTGTTGGATTCATTGTTGAAGACTCCTATTGAAGAAGCAGTGTACTACCATTGTATTGCAACTATTTTTTTAGTAATACAAAGTATTGTGCTTTTGGAGTATGGGGTTTTTCTCTGAAAGGGTTTTCCCCATGATATATCTTGTGTTATATGGTATAATCTTTATGCATGTTTATTATTTCCTTGTAAATGTGTTTATGATTCTGTAATAATTAAGATTTGTAAAGAAAATTTGCACTATCTCCCCTACTAAATTAGTGTTAGGAAGTATTTTCCTCACCTTAGCTTCCTTTCAAAGCCTCCTTCCAAGTTGTTGAATAATTGTTGATATCTATTGTACATTATTTTTCTTTTAATAAATTTGCATTTTTCCAAAAAAAAAATCATAATAAGAAGAAATGGTCTATGTATTAAATTTAACAATTATTTCAAGAATAGAAAAAATTGGGGTAACATTACTACATTATTCACAAAGAGAAGTATGAGACTTAATAGGAATTTAAAATATACCACACAATTATCTAAACAGATAATTAATATAATGATTATTAATTTAGTATTATAACAAGATATTATCAATAATAGAATTATGTCTCGAAATAAAATAAAATAAATATACAAATTAGGTTTAACAATGTTGACCTTTAAATTGTGCATTGATAAATAATTAAATTATAAATAATATTAATAAAGACAATAATGGGACGGTGACAAGATTTAGGTGAGATGACCAACACCATGTCACAATTCTGAATCCCCAAACTATGTAAGTCAGCGATGAGAAGTTTCACATTATGGAAAATTGTGTTGTAGGTATATGGGACCATTAATGAAGGTCATGAGACAACATGTAGGTGATCAAATATATGTTTATCAAGTAAAGGGGGAGAGGTGGGCTCTCTTTTGTTGTAATATATTTCGTTTTCTACATAGAAGCCTCCCTTTGACACTCTTTCCTTTAAAATTGTATTATTTTGGAAGAGGTTGCTAAAGGGGCTCTATAATGTATTCTCACAAAGGTATAATTATAAAATCATTTCACATATGTAATCTAATATTCCTTTGGTACAAATGTACACTTGATTTCAAATGTTTGATTTTATTGTAGGTGAACTTTTGTAACTTGATAGAAAGGCAAATTTACCTAATATATTCAAGATTATTAGAGCATGTAGTTTCCTATATGATGCCAATAAATCTTAATTGTATCTAAAACTATTTATATATTATAAATAACACAAAAAAAGATTGATATTAACATTCACTTATTTTACATAAATTTTAATATATCATACAAAACTTTTTTTTTAAGAATTTAGTAGCATCTCAAATGCTCTAATTAATGTTATCTTATGTCTATTATCTCAAATCAAAATTAAGATCTATAAATATGACCAATGACTATATGCAACTCTAACCATTAAATTTTGGGGCTTAAATGAATTTCTTTGTGTATATATAAAATAAATATTGTTGATGATTTGAACTTGTAAAATGATAGTAATATTGATATTATTGAAGACCAAGCCATGATATTAGATACACTATTGTATAGAGTGTTGCAAAATACATACATTTTAGAAATAACCTTTTATCAATGAAGAGAAAGTGGAGAAAAAAAATGAGAAAAGCATAAGTCTATTAGATCATTTATGATTTGTAATGAGGTGAGTGTGGAGATGGTAGGAGTGGCATAAGTCTATTTACAAATTTTATTTTATTTTTTTATTTTTGGCTATGATGGTGATGATAATTTATATAATTTCAAGGTTTTAGAACTTAGTCCATCCATGTTTATTAGTATCAATTTAAATGGTAGTTGTTTTATCTATAACCGCTAGTCTTGTGGGATCAAGCATTATCTTTTTTTTTTTCATGTATTTCCCATTAAAGGAGTGTGTATTACTAGATAACTTTTTGTTCCTATCTTTTTTTATTAATTAAGCCACTTCCTTTTAGTTGGTTTTGGAATTATGATTTAAATTTAAAAAATAATGTTACATTCAAAGAAATTTTATGAGTATTATAATATGAACAAATTGTTGAACTTTATTGTATTTTGATTTACTTGATGCCTTTAATAAAAATAAAGTGTGGTCAAAAGCTATTGATTTTTTATTTCATATTGTAACAAATAGAAGAAAGATCTATTATAATATAATGATGCTTATTAATAACATAAATTTTGTTTTGTAAGCTTTCAAAGGAATCTATCTATCACTAAAAAAGATGATGAATTATGCAATCCATTATGTCGATATATATGTAAATAAAATCTTGAGCTCAATATGTTGTTGTAGAAAGCTTGAGAACATATAAATATTAGTACATTGTTAATCAAATATATGTGTAGGCCTTTTTGCATGGGTGCCTCATGAACTACACAAAATTATTAGTCAAAATAAACTAATAATAGTAATAAATGAGGTGATTATGATTTTTAATTAGTATTGATCAATTATTCTCTAATGATGGGCTCAACCATCATTATATCCAAATAATGTCTAAAGTGTATCTTATTTGTTTGATCAGGTGATTTTTGTTATAAAAAAATAAGATTCTTTCTTATGAAAAGAGAGTTTTTTTTTTCTCATCGATAAATATGCTTTGGACAAAGTAATGAGCAGCAGAAATAAAATATAATGATTCTTTTAATGTTAATATGTAAGTAATTTCATCAAAGTTCATTTATGATTCTTTTTAGATCTTACTATAGTTTCTAATTGATTCTTTTACAAAGTTAAAATGAATTCACCAAGATTTATAAATCATGTGGATATATGATTGAATTGTGTTTATTTATTTCCTTCTGTTTTTTAATTCAAGTTTACTGATATCTTTAAGGTCCTTCAACAAACTCCATGATGTGCATGTTCAGTATTGGATGAATCATGCTTTAAAGAATGAATGATATTTAAAAGCCATGTAATGCCACACCAAGAACCCCGAAGGAAAACCCACAACAAGGGTGAAACAATTTTTTTTAAAGGTATAAACATAATAAGTGCATTTACACAACATGCACGATAACACAAGTGGAAGACTTACACCAGAATTCCTTAAGGGTTACCAACGAAGAACAAAAAACCAAAAGATAAATTCCACAATTAAGGTTAATCCAATAATCCATCATTAACTCAATGATCATAAGAAGCCATAAGCAATAACAAGTTACACCATTGAAAGATTGAAATGATACAATATAATTTCCACTTCAATAAGAATTTACACATATCATAATGGAACTGATAAAAACATCCCATACATAGGATTACATTGCTCTTCCAATACATAGCTTCCCAATAAACATATAAGATGCAACTTAACCAATAACAAGGTTACAAAAGATCATGATACAATGACCACATAGGTCTCCAAAGAATAATAATCTCCAATCATGAGATTATGCATGAGCCATGAACCACAAAAGCACCTACGAAGCCAATCCTCGCATGAAGATACAAACAAGAACATCTGATGGGAAGTGGCACTACCGCCCGACCATGTAATTCCCAAAATGGAATCACCCCACCGTGATAGGAGATAGCTGAGGACCCTCAAGCAAGAAAAAGGATGACATGGTCGACAAAACAATACGACTCCATGATAGCACAAAGAGACTCCACAATAATCCAGGTGACTCAACATCATAAATACACAAGTGAACCGACATCACGCACACAAGTGAACCGACATCACACACACAAGTGAACCTAAAGAGAGAGTGTCATCACATAGCTTTATGGTTACCTCGATAGCCCCTCATAGGTCCCGGCTCTTTGTCCTGGTAACCTCTCCCGAACCTTCGGCTCCAGCTAAGTCTCATGCGGACCCTTCTATCCTTTCGTGAAAACAAGGTGGTCGGTTTGCCATTCTAGGCCTTCTCAGTACATTATGAGCCTCAATACAAGCACTCACCTATGCATGAGGTATAATATCTTTATTAATGTTTGAGAACTACCCACCTAATCAATTAATTAAATTATCACTTATTATTTGACTTTCGCAGGGTCATAATGCCTACCACTTTGGGCGCAGCCCTTGCTTGAAAGCCACTCTCTCAAAGGACACTAAAATAGACAAGGTCACTCCCCGAAGACCCTATGGCAAAGCAGACAGCCATTATGCCACTTTTAGAAACAAGTGGTCAAACAAGGACATACTGATTCTTGGCTAACCATAAGGAAAAGACACTACATGGTTACGACAACGAAGACAACATATATCTTGGACAAAGGTACCAAATACGCCACCATAGGATGACTGAATCATAGACCAAAAATAACACAATATACACTTGCAAGGACAGCTAATTCACTATGTCCGCACTCAAACAATCTTTGAGAAAATCAGCATCATAAGCACTTGCAACATCATTTATTGAAAATTAAATAAAACACTCTTTCATGACATTCACATCCATTCAATTTCCCAATCAATATTCCATCAAGGATAAAATTCACATCAAATACTCAACCGAATAAAAACATGAATTCTCAATAGGCATTTAATTCATTTCCATAATATATCCAAATTAACCACTTTGAATTCCCAATTCATGCCTTGATTTCCATGGATATATTTATTAGGCCACATAATAAAAATTACATGAAAAATCACCCTTTTTATTTAGCACTAAAACCACTTTAAAATATATTCCATTTATAAAAATTAACTTTATTGCATAAACTGGTTTGTACCGGTAAGGGTACAAGATCAAGCGGGGTCAAGCCAACCCGCGGTAGTGCTGAAGCTGAGGCAGCAGACACTACCTGCTGGTAGTACTGCTACCGTTGGTAGCAGGCCTACCAACTGGTAGTGCTCCTACCACCGGTAGCATCTGCTACCGACCAGTAGCACTGCTACCAATCGGTAGCGGTACTGTCGACTGGTAGTACCACTACCGCTAGTAGCATCCGCTACCGGTTGGTAGCACTGCTACCAACTGGTAGCAGTACTACTGACTGGTAGTACATCTACCTATGGTTAGCAGACACTACCGACCCGCGTTGTGGGACTAGCCCACCATGGGGTAAGGTAAGGTCAAAGATAAGCAAATAAAATACATGCCATCCAAAACATTCAAAAACCAATAAGCCACAAAATTGTTTAACACAAGAAATGATTCATTTCCAGGTTATTTCACGGGCACACACACACAGTGCCAAATCCAAAATTCACAAGGATATTTACCAACGAGGTAAATGATGAAATAAACACACTAGAAGCAATAGCTAACCAATTCTTGGCAAGTTCAATACTAGGGTGCACACAGCAAACCCAAACTAATTCATTCTTTCCCAAAAAGAAGAGGTAAGACAAGAAATTGTTTTTCAAGAACAAAACACATAGCAGATAGAGAAATAAACAATTTCTTTCCTATAAGAAAACATATGATTTGAGATTCACAGAACCAACAACCACAGACATTCTTTCTTCCATTCCTATCATTCCACATGAAACCACAAGGAATTTTGCATATTTTCAACACACAGAAAGCAACTGAAAGATTCAAATTTAAATTGAAAACAAGAAGAGATTATCCAACCTTGAAGTAAACTAGCAACCAAAATGAAGGAAGAATCCCAATCCCTGCAAACCAATTCGAATTCCAGCTCCTCCTTCCAGAATGGTTTACCAATTTTCTCTCCAAAATTCTGCCTCCTCTTCCCGTGAATTTTTAGGCATATATGGAAAAATAATTTTTAACCTAAACTTTCTAGGTTAAAAGTTTCCCAACCAATCAGATTTAAATATTTAAAAAGTAAAAAGCAATCAGATTTACCTTTTTCCAAAAACAATTCTTTTCCAACAATTAAAATGAAAAAGTTAAATACAAAGGTAAAAAAAAGCTTTTTATTTTATTTTCTATTTTCCAAAATACTTTCTTTCAACATAAGCATAAATCATTTAAATGGCTAGGCAATTGTTTATTTCTTTCCACAATTATAGCAATGCAACTTTACACAATAAAATAAGCCATTTAACTATTTAACCTAACAACTCATTAATTAAATTAAATCAATAATCACAGAGCATAATAATTAACTAATTACGCCGAAACATACCATCCTAGTGTATATAGTCCCTAACAATATATTAATAGTAGAATAGATTAGTTGTAGGTAGTGATAGTCAGTTTAATCCAATTAATAGCTTTAATGGTAACTTTGGAATATATTACAATACGAAAATAAAGAAAAAAAATCATACATGCGTAATTTTCACCATAGTGTTAACGATGTCTTGATACCAAATTACCAATTTTTCAATGCAATGCAATGGTTTAACATAGATTTATATTTGTAGTATTGAATTTTTTCCTATGTAAAAAATATTATCAACACAATATTATATTCACACAACTAAGTATAATATGATTTCATATAGATTATAATCACGAAATTTATGTATTTATCATATTTTTATATATAATTTGCTATTTATTTAAATATCTTGGTCCATCTTTATATATTCGGTGTTTGTACTATAGACAATTCATTGTAATTGTATAAAAATGGACTATATTAATAAAAAAGTGTATTAAGCATGCAATCCCCCGTTAATGGGGTGAGGAAGCTTGATCTTCCCTTTAAATCCCTGGGACAATGTAAGTTGGTGCGCCCCTGAGGCAAGATGGATCAAGATAAATTTTGATGGGGCTACCAAAGGCAACCCCGACCCAAGTGACACTGGATGCATTGCAAGAGACCATAATGGGCATATCTTGGTTGAGAGAGCAATTTTCTTAGGAAATACCACAGACAATGTAGTTGAGTTCAAAGTTGCACCACTTGGGTTGGAAATGTGTAGGGAGCTTCAGATAGATCAGATCCATTTGGAAAGAGACTCACTCATTACAATTAATTCCATTAGACAAAACTCTACCCAAAATTGGAAGTTGGACAAATGGTTAAAACAAATTAAAGAATTTGTTTATTCCTTCCTAAATTTCAAGATAACACATATATGTTGGGAAGGGAATGGGTTAGCAATTGATTTGGCCAACTTGGCCATAGAAAGGGGAAAACTAGAACTGTTGGACACAATAGATCACTGAGAGGGGGGTGAATCAGTGATTTAAACACTTCTTTCCTAATCAGGGATATATCAGTACAATATAAAACAAACTGAGTGTTGACCGGTAAACCAAACAATGCAAACTAAGTGTGTGAAAGGATTTATTGTAGAATCAATATAAAACATACACAAGAATGCATCACATAACACCAGATATACGAGGAAAACCCAATGTGGGAAAAACCTCGGTGAGAATAGCTACTGGAGATATTTTGCTCCAATCCAACCTCATAATGAAAATGATATGATTACAATTTTAGGGAAGCAACCCAAGGAGCACCAACCCCTGTTCAATTTATAGGCTACACCCCCTGCACTAAGAACCTACTTAGTGAAGACAATATGAAGATTTAAATACATAAATAAATTCCCTATTGCAAATGAAGTTTTGCAACTCTTCAATACTCTGCACTACCGGTTTCAATCTTACCGGTCTATACAAACTCCATACACCCTGCAACAATGCCTTTATGTAGATTCTTACTCTGATAAAAACTTCTCTCCCTCTGACTGCTAAATTCACTCCACACTTGACCACACTTTGCCAAGTCCTACCTCTGTTGGTTTTGACACCTCTGTGTTCTTCACTTACTCAGTCGGTTTTTTCTTTTACACTCTTTTTCTTGTTCCTTCTCACTGGTACACAAACACTTCAGATTTTTCTTATTTTTTTCTCAAAAAGACTTTTCCCACACTCTTTCATTCTTTAGCATTGTCATCTATCACTCTCAGGTTGGCATCTTTTAAACTTGAGGCTTCCCATCAAAATCTAATTCAAACTTAGGACCATTAAGGTTTCCCTCCTTCAATCAAATCAGTTTCCAATCTGATTCAATCTACCTTGGATCGCTCACCTCCTTTGGGGAGATAAATCATCATGAATTTTTCATCTGTCCAAAACATGTTTGCCAAAAATACCAAACCTAACCCTATTTTACAGCCTTGAAATTTGTTGACTCGTTTATGATCCACTTGTTTCTTTCTTGAGGTCAATCTGCAATTGGATTTCATGCTTCGATCACAATTCCTCAACTGTCTGATCATTCTTCTGTCATCCATTCTTCCTCGAGCCGCATCAGTCTGTCATCAACTCATGGTTTGTGGTTTTATTATTTAATGATCGCCTCCTACACAGACAACCATGTCGATGAACAGTTCACTGACCTCTGCATGTTTTCCACCTCAGTCCCACGGGGCACACATCAGCATACATTCAACTCACCAACATAGGGTCAGTTCAAACTTGAACATCTAGCAAGTCCTTCTACTAGTACAAACCCTTACCGGTATATATCCTCCTGACAATTCATCTTGCCTTCTGGTATGTCTTCATGCCATTCTTTTTTTTCTCTTCATCGGGTGTTGTTGTGATTCATATAACATTCTTCCTCTTCATCACAAATAAATAGCCAAACTTCATACCGGTTTATGCCTTACCGGTTATCACTCAAGCGTGCCAAGACACTCCTGAATCTCACCTCATACCGGTGATATCATCTTTCAAATACTTCTCTTTTTTATGTCAGTTCAATCTTCTTCACACCGGTTGACACACTCTATTGGTAACCTGCAATACTAATTGACATCAATGACAACTCAATGCCAACAAGAACAAGATGGACCATGACGCTTGCCACATTGGATGCCAAATAAAAGGTAACGACCCTATTGATGAGCTTGCCAATCTAGCCTCAAAGAGAAGGGTGGGAGGTGGATATGTCTAATCTATCATGCCAAGACACATTTCCTTAATTGAAATGGAATAATAGATGTTACTAGGCATTAATGGATGTGACTGGGCATTAAACGATTTCTAGGATGACAAGCACAAAGCACATTTGACTCATGGAAATATTCTTGGATCAATTAACTTCATGATGAATTGATTCATGAGAACTAAAAAAATTTAAACTCCAAGCATTCTTTGAAACGCATATAGTATCCAGACTTGACTGATGTTTGCAGATTTGAAATGACTTCAAGTACTGGTTTTATGGGAGGCATGATTTGTTTTTTGGCTATATTTTCTAGAGGATAGATCAAATTTCCTAATTTAACCTCTCAGCAACCTTATGTGACTCATCTTCCCCATCTCAGAGTGTTAAGCCTATGAGTTGCTATACATACCCCAATACACATGCTCTTGGACAAAAGACAAATGTCCTTTATGGGGAAGGTCTTGAAGTAAAGGCTAAAAGCCATTTTTAATTACTCGAACACCCTGATTATGCATGTAGTTCATAGATCATAGACATAGATTCAATAAGGATGTATATGGTATGTTTTTTGTGGTTTCTCTAATGGTTGGGGAGACTAAAGATAGTGCCAAGATTCTATACTGAGAATTTTTTAGAATCCTTCTTAGGTGATATGGATGTAGTGCTTACTAACATAGGTAGAGAGTTGAAGGTCTGGTTCATTAGCATTGCATTATGTGTTGTCATTAATGTCAAATCCCTTGGCCCAGATTAAGTCCAGATGTGGTATAGTGAGCAGGATTTATTGATCTATGTATGTTGTACAGTTGGAGGTTTCCCAGTTTCACTAGAAGCATTTTGGTATCTCGGAAGATGTTTATATGCATTATCTTTAGGTCTATATTGGTCTAGAGCTTGAGGCCTTAGACCGTATATTGAGGTTGTATAGCGTGCAGATGCGTTTTAGGTCTGGCTTTGGTGATGTATGTAGCATGTTGATATGTTCGATGAGGAATGATGTGATATGGTCCACTTCTCATTTCTTACCACCACTGGAATGTTTAGTGGAGACCTATTTTTTATCTCTATCTCAGCTGACATTGAGAATTATGTTTTTCGAAGACATTATATATAGGAGTTTGATTTAATGGCTTGGGATATGGCTTTTTGTGTTGAAGACATGCGAGATTAAAAGAATCTAGTGATTGTCTGAGTATAGTGTTGTGGATTGTTTGTAGTGGGTCAGCGTCCCTCGCGAGGATTTGCGACATGGTTTAACAGCCTCCTGTAGATTCTATAAGTCTAGTGGTTGTATCGTGCATTAACAGGTGGATATTTTGGTGCAACGACAACCCTAGCTTGTAACAAGTGGTATCAGAGCTTGGTCATAGGTTTGAATCATGCAAGTCACGACGAGTGACGCTAGGAGGGGGATTGTTGGTAGTGGTTCAACATCCCTCGTAGGGATTTGTGACATGGTTTAACAGCCTCATGTAGATTCTATAAGTCTAGTGGTTATATCAGGTATTGACAGGTCGATCTTTTGGTGCAATGGCAACCCTAGCTTGTAGCAGTGGATTACTATCAGAAGTAGTTCCATCGGTGCAGGCTATGTTTTTCTTGTGGTGGATTCTCTTCATCTTTCTTTCTTCTTTGAAAATGAGCCTTTTAGGGCAGTGAGCATATTGGCAGTGAGCCTTTCAGGGAAGTGATCCCACTAGAAGTGAGCACATTAACAGTGAGTCACCCTTTGTAAAAATCACCTTAACCAGTGTCACCTCAATCAATCTTTAAATATTGAAATTAGCATTCTTCATTGTTTCTCCCATCTTGGGTTTTCCACATAAATTCTGGTGTTTCTTATGTCTGATCGGATTCTTGCATGCATTTTCAAATGTTGTTAATTTTTAAAAAATATTTTGGATTTGTGCATTAAGGTTAAAAGAAAAATTTATCGTCAATTGATTCACCCCCCTTCTCAGTTCCCAGATATTGACAATGGTTTCCATAGGGCTATTTATTTGTCTATCATGGTGGGAATGATGTTCCCAGATTGCCAATCATCACCACATTTGACCTACTGGCCTTTGAATGTAGGAAGCCTAACATCATCAGAAACACTGTCTTCCAAAAATTGATGGGAATTTTAAAGAATGAGGGTGATGAATGGCTCAAAGCATACATGAAGGTAGAAGGGGTGGAGAGTGGTGGATAAGATGATGATTTTGGAGTGACAATCAAAGAAATGCTACTGAGGAATATTGTAGAGGTGGGCCCAAGCACATGGGACATGGATATGGAACTTGTATGCGATGTTGCTAGGGACAAGAAATAGTTTCATGTTTGGAAATGCATATTTTTTTGTATTCAAATTATATTTCAATTAGTGTATTCTGTTAGTTGGGTCATTTTGAAAATGGATACAACTCATAATGTATGTAGAATAAAAAAGTGAATTGGGTATGTCTATTTGGTTACACCATTTTGGGGGTTGGTGAACCATTTTGATTTATGTGGGTAGATAGGAAATGTTCAAGAAATACAATAGGGATCTTTGGTAGTAATATAGATTTCTGAATGAAGCATGATGTAATGGAAGACTTTTGATATTAATGCAATGAGTGTTGGCCCTTACCAACTATTTATCTACCAAAAAAAGGTGCATCAAACATTTAAATCATTTAATAAGTGATTTACTGCATTTAGTGATGCACATATTGAAGAAAATATAAAAATCTATAATTTTTTTAATTTATAGTAAATATATTTTTACATAATGCATCATAAAAAATTATATTGCTAGTAGAAAGGTACATGCTTTAAAAATAAAACAAGTTTTATTTTTTATTTTTAAATCATTAACACTATAAATAAATTAAAATATCTTCAAAGTTGCTTCTTTCTTATAAAATCATTCAAATATATTAAATTACCACATTTTTTAAATTCTTGAAAGAGAGTTCCCTCAATACTACAAAATATAAATGTGCTATATTTATCCAAAAAACTATACATATTTTATCATAGACCATTTGATAGTAACTTTAAATATTTTTTCTATTGTAATTATTTTTTAAAAGGTTAAATGATTGTATGGACATCTTGTAAGGGGAGAGGACCCATTATTCTGACATGTACCAATAATTGTGTTAGCACTTGTTTATTTAGAGTCTTGGAATGAAATGTATTCCTTAAATCTAAAATGTAAAAACTCATGTGATGCTACATTGGCACACTAATAAAACATGTCTTAAAGAACAATTATATTTGATGAAGTAATGGAGGGACCGATCATGGTGCAGGTCCAGTACTTGGGATAGTACATGACACCCTGGGTCCCACCGCTTGTCAACTAAAATGCCAAAATCAACATTAAAAATATGAAAAAAGAGAAATTCAAATTGTTTTTATAACATATAAAAAAGGGTACATGTTAAATCAACTATGTGTCCAATCATCGGATGAATGTAAATAGATATTTATATTTCCATTATATAACCACTTGTTTACAAATAGTGATATGACATGTGTAGGAACAAGCCATACTTATTCAATAATAGATTAATTTTTTGACCAACTTACAAATACATATAGCCATATTACAAAAAAAATCACTCCACTTCTCATCCTTCCATGACCATATTCTAGTTCCACCCTGCACATGTATACCCCTCTTTCACCATATTTACCCTACAAAATTTGTAAAACCACACTTAAGCTCACCATTACAAATAATATACTTAAACAAGAATTCTCAAATTCATTATTTACAATATCAACTATTCTTCTAAATTTAATAAATTAGAATATAAACAAAATACATAAGAATTCATTATTTATAATATAAGCAAGACTAATCAAATTCAAATAACATAATGATAGAACAAAATCAATTTTTTGTCCCAATTAATAACCTTTGAACTCAACATTGATACACAATATTCACCTAACAATTTCAATCACTTCTACTATTAATTTCATTTATAAATATACAAATTTTTTCCAACAATTCAAATTTGTCCACGTGATCTCAAATGCCTCTTTATACAAGTTACCTCTATTGCGTGTTGCAAGTATATCAAATTCAAATTGTCAGTTTCATAGTTTTAGACACTTGTTGTAGACTTGTTTTAGATATAGTTTCATATTCCAAAGTTGTTCCCATATTTCGTAGTTCATAAAATTGTTCAATGTATGTTTATTATTCATATGTATCATTGGTTGTTTGTTGTTCCAATATTAGTTTTTAATCAATTCAATGTATGTTTAGTCTTTCATAGGTTTCGTAGTTTTATTTTGAAACATTTGCATACATTCATATTTTCCAATTTTTCTTTCAAAATTGTTCAAATTACATATTGTTCAATTTTGCATGCATATTATTCATAGCTTTCTTCTGAAACTATTCAAATTATATAGCCTTTCTGCAAATTTTAAAGTGATAACTATGTATATATGGATATTTGTATGTATGTATGTATGTATGTATGAATGAATGTATGTATTTTCCAAGTTTTTTTAGTTGCCAACTGGATCCTCTGCGACGTGTCATTTTTAGTTTTAGATGACATGTAATTTTTTGTTGTGGACCCCTCACACAACATAGCCCTCACCACTATCACATCCTCCTTGTCAATTTCAAAGATGCACATGTATACATACACATTTGCATTTCCAATATTTATTCCAAAATTATTCAAATTATATATTATTCAATTTTGCATGCATATTATTCATAGTTTTCTTTTGAAACTGTTCAAATTATATAACCTTTCTATAAATTTTTAGTGATTACTATACATATATGAATGCCTATATGTATGTATGTATTTTCTAAAATTTATGAGTTGTCAACTGGACCCTCTACGACATGGCATTTTTAGTTTGAGTTGATGTGTTCTCTACTAACATGGACCCCTCACACAACATAGCCCTCACCACTATCATAGTCTCCTTGTCAATTTCTAATATGTGTTTGTGTGTGCATATATATATATGTGTGTGTGTGTGTGTGTGTGTGTGTGTGTGTGTGTGTGTGTGTGTGTGTGTGTGTGTGCACACACACACACACACATGTGTGTGTGTGTGTATGTGTGTGTGTGTATATATATGTATATATGTATATATATGTATATATATGTGTATGTGCATGTGCATGTGCATGTGCATGTGTATGTGAATGTGCATGTGTATGTGTATGTGTATGTATATGTATATGTATATGTATATGTATATGTATATGTATATGTATATGTATGTATGTATGTATCTATGTATGTATGTATGAACATATATACATATATAAATATATATATATGTGTCTGTGTATAGGTATATGTATGTATGTATATCTATACATATATATACATATATGTATATGTATATGCATATGTATATGTATATGCATATGTATGTATGTATTTATGTATGTATATATATGTGTGTATGTATGTATGTATGTATGTATGTATGTATATGTATGTATGTGTATGTATACATACATACACATACATGTATATATATGTACATACATATACATACACATACATGTATATGTATGTATATGTATGTATGTATATGTATGTATGTATGTATGTATGTATATGTATATATATATATATATGTGTGTGTGTATATATATGTTTATGTGTATGTGTATGTGTATGTGTATGTGTATGTGTATGTGTATGTGTATGTGTATGTGTATGTGCATGTGCATATACATACACATACATACATACATATACATACATAAATATGCATACATATGCATACATATACATATACATACATATACATACATATGCATACATACATAAACATACATACATATGCATGCATACATACATACATATGTATATATGTATGTATATGTATGTACATATATATTGTAATGCCCCTCCCTCGATCAGACTCTGTTTAACCTAGTTTGATTCTAGTTGACTTCTCATGTTGTTTATGTGACTGAGGGATACCCTCTAATGTAATGACTTTTATCGTGATTCTAGGATATGTTGTTGGTTATGCATTTTATCTCTATGGATGTTTAGATGTTAGATTATATGATTAAGTACTAACCTTGCACTGACATATCGACTTTATGTATATATCTTGTGATCATTTTCTTGTATGGCTTCGAGTTTGTATGGGGTGCGAGGGGATGATCTTCCATCACCCACTTCAGAGGGACAAAGAATGTCACAACTCTCCTCCACCAGTGTGCTTGTATATGTTGGAGTAATGTATGTGTGCTTACTTGATGATGCAGGAGCAAGTACCGAGCATCGACTCCACCTAAATCTCCGAGTTCGAGTGTGCTCTATTACCCAATGGTAAAGTGGAAAATCAGAGTTATCAGTCAAGCCCTTTTGACATGTCATCATTCCTACAGAACGAGATCTTTGCCAGGTATCTGTGTGGTTATTGTTAGTCTTGTGCATTTTTGTACGGTCATGGAAGTAGTCGTTGGATTGGTCCTTCATGTCTGTCTTGTCGCGGTTTGTTACCCCTGTGTATGGTTTAATATTTATTTGATATTAATGATAATTAAATATTAATGATTAATTAATCAATATAATTAAAATATTGTGCATTAATATATTTAGTTAATTACCTTAGTCAATTGTTTTAATCTAATATTTTATTTAAAAAATAATTTATCGAAAGGGAAATTAAATATGAATTTTGGATTTTATGGTGCTAATGGAAAATTAATTTTAAAAGGGGTAATTAATTATTAATTATTTTCAAATTTAAAACTTGCATGCGTGGGAGTTACAAAAAAAAATGAATAATTAATTAAATATAGGGAATATTGCATGCTTTTTTGGGGGGAATTATTTTTTAGGGGAAAAAATGCTTTTGGGGTGCCTCTCGGGAAGTTTACGGTACACTGGAATTTTTTGGGATGGCTTTTGGAAAGGGATTTGGGAAAATGGGGTTTGGAAAGAAAAATTGGGGAAATCAATGGAGATCTATTCTGGATTTTTGCTAAGGGATTAGTGTAAGGGTTTGAAGGATTTTGTTAAGCTTCTGGTTTTGTGTGTCTAGCAAATCATGTTCAGCAGTCATGAATTTTTGAGGATTTTACTTATGTTTTTGTATGATTTCCAGGTTGCGAAAAGCAGTAGGATTTTCAAACTTTTTCTTTTGCATGTTAAAATTTCCCTTCAGTCTGTTTGAAATTAGCCTATTTGATTTACTATGATGAGAAAATTTTAAAAAAATTGTCTGATTTGGGAAAATTTGGGGTTTTAGATTTCTGAATATTAATTTTGGGTTTTAATTTGATATACAGAAAGATTCAATCGGTGACTTTATTTTGTAAATTTGTTATTGATCTTTGTTTAAAATAAATGTAAAAAAATTGGGGTTAGATCATATTTTGGGGAAACTGTGCATAAGGATTTTTGGATTTGAAAGTTTATATTACTCCTTCTTGAAGTATTTTTTTGTGATTTCTTGTCTATTTGTTTTGATTTTTACATATATATTGTCTCTGTGCTTCATGTTTTGTTTGGCGTTATGGTAATCCATGGAGGTGGGGAAATTCTCCACCCCCATGGGCACCCACGGTGGTGGGAAGTTACCCCACCCACCATGGGCACCCATGGTGGTGGGGAGCTCCACCCACCATGGGATTACCCACAATGGTGGGATCTCCACCACCACCATGGGGGTCCACGGTGGTATCATCCCCCACACCCATGGCATTTTTACTGCCTACTGCTAAGTATTATAACAGTATGATAATTTAATAAAAAGATGTTTATATTAAATTTCATGTTGTTCAATTATATATATATATATATGGGTGAATTCACAACGTTGGTTCCCACTTTTTCGTACATCCTAATTTTTGTTGAAATCATACATTTTTTAGAAAATATAATGTTTAAGCTTTAAGAGGTCCCATTTGAAGTAATTAATTGAAGAGAGTTAGATCAAAGGCTCTTAAATCAAAATTTCTTGGATAGAACCTCTCTACTTCTAAATCATAGTTGCAATGGAGTCTCATTTGCATCTATCAAATGTTGATAAAAAATCAATTTTACATTATTTTTTGGGGTCAAAAGAATTCATTTAGAATTTTTGTTTTTTAAAGTATTTGGCCATTATTATAAGCTTTCCAAGTACTATAATTTTTAATATATTTAATTTCATTAATATATTTTTATTTTATTTCTTATGAATGTAGAGTTTTCACTAAACATGAACTTCTTTGTTCAATACTTATGGAAAAATATTAAACGTCACCCAAAAAATTTTGAAAAATATTTACACACTAGGTATTGAAGTCTTCTTTCCAACAAAAAAACTAAAATTGATTTTTGCTGCATATACAAGAAGTTATGTAATATCAAATGGACATATGTCAAAATTACAGTTAACTTGAATTCAAATCTTAATAAAATATGAAATATTGAAGATAATGTTACAAAACCAATTTAAAACACTAGATATGGATGTTATAAAACCAATTTTGAAAGAATCACATTCATATCTATTATAGAAAAAAAGTTATGTTATATAGAGTGAGTATCACTCTTTAAAAATGTTGTTTTTTGAAAAAAACTAGTTTTCGAGGGAGATAAAAAAATGGAAGAAAATTGATTCCAAAAATTATCAAAAAAAAAATTTAGAATCTACATACAAAATGACACAAATCACTAGTTCACATCATCTACAAATTCCTTACGGTTTAGAAGTAATAGGTGTCTGAATCTGAAGTTTTTTTTCTGAAAATGAATATTGCAGTGACAAAGTTGGCAAAAAAGTGTAACCCACTATTGTGGGTTGACCCATATATATTTAAATCATTTCATTATTTCGTTAATGTAAAAAAATTTATTTTTTGTATTTTGGTGTTGGACGATTAATTAGATAAATGTTTATATATGTCCATAATTTGGAAAAGGTAGATTATCTTGTTAAGATAGTATATTGGCAAAATAGTTATATTTGGGGATAAATATATCTAGGTTTGATAAAGGTAGATTATAAAGGATTAGATTAGGTATATTTAGATTAGATTTGAGTGTAGAGTTATATTTTGCGAATAAATATATGAATATTGTTAAATATAGATATATTTGGAAATTGGTTATATTTGTGAGAAAAGTAAATGTATTTAGGTTTATTCATATGTTATTTTTTATTATTTACTAATCATGTGGTTAAGTTCTGCTTAGGATTATTTATATGCATATGTTTTCATATGAACTTGGGTAATCTTCATTTAGCTTGCAATTGATCAAATATAATGAAAGCAAATTTGTAGGAATGGATTACAATGTTTATGAAATAATATAATGTTTGTTAATTAAGTTAATGGTTAATGGAATCAATGTTGATTTGGAACTAATTGATGTATAAGTGTTATTATGATCTATTTTGGTAGATTTGAATGAACTCTTTTGTGTTGCGCATAATGAGACCTTTCTTTTGCTATTGGATCTTCTCTTTCATTGTGGGGATACACAGACTTGTGTTTATGGAGTCTTTAATGTATAGTCATGCTTCTCTTTTGATGTCAACTATTCAAGTATTGTATGTTTGTGATGTTGGATGGTGTTCCCTAGCCTACTTTGGTTACTTCATGTACGTTGTCTTATTCTAGCAAGAGATTCAAACCTTTCTATGGTATTTAGGTGTTTTGTCATCTTGTGATTTTTGGATGATCTTTGGTGTGGCTTGGATTCCTAGGTGCAAATATTGGGGGAGTGGTTTTCATTGGGGGTCGGGACCCAAAAGTCGTCACCAGGGTAACAATGAAAGTTTGTAATCAATTGAAAACATAACATAATGAATTTGGGATGGGTAGTTAGCTCGCATTAATAAAGATTAATTTGTGTTGCCTCTCTTACGCTCAGGTGCTTGTTTAGGGCTGAGGTAAGTAGAGAAGGTCCTGGAATGGCTTCCACTAATCTTGTCCTTTCGAAAGGAAGGTGTGGTCCACTAGTGTTTGTATGGGGGTGGGGGTCGGGAGAAGTCACCAAGGTAACCCAAGATGGGGGTCGGGACCTAGTGAAGACCTACCAGGGTAACTCTTGACAACCTAGTGATGACACTCTTCCCAATTGCATACCTAGTGGTTACATTTGGTTTGTCCTTATGTGATTGCTTGGGCCTCTGGAAGTTGGTTGTTGTTAATGTGAGTTCCTATGATTGTACCCTTGTGATTCTCTTGTGTTCATAGACTTGTGAGCCTCGTGTGAGTCATTTGTATCATCTTGTACTTCCTTCCGACACTTTGGTATGGTTGATACCTCCTAGCATGGGGGGTGGACCCGTTGGATTGTTGGGGAGATTGTTAGATTTGGTTTTTGTCATTGTCTCTGCTAGGATATGTTGTTGTCATTGATTTCAACATATTCCTATGGTTTATTCCCGTGAGTATGGGGAGATTTTCTGATCCGATTTTGTAGTTTGGTTTTGCTGATCACTGTTTTGCAAAATCCAGTATTTCCTCCGGTATATTCTAGTATGATCAGATCTTGTGCTGAGAATTTGGGATATTGTCTTAGATGATCTTGTGTATCTTTATTTCATATGGTTCATGATTTGGTTCTCCGCAAGTTATCTTTCCTCATGACAGTTGTTGATTAGTTGTGTTCTTGAGCTTCTAGATGTTAATCAATGAAGATTTGAAAAGAGGTGTTGGCGCAATTGTTCTGGATGATTCTAAGTTATAACATTCTTTCTAGTGTTTCCTAGTTGTTTCCTATTTGTTTTGGTGATCCGCATTGATCATTGTGCGATTTTTTGGTGAATCTATGAACCATTGATGATTTTTCATGTTATGTGGTATAGCATGTTGCGGTTAATCTTGGCAGGATTTCTGGTGGATGTGATCATTTGGGAATTTGAGTTAGGCCCATGCTATGTAATATAAAATATAATATTGGTCCGGTGGTCGATCTTTGTATCGTGCAATGTAATTTTTTAATTATGAGTTGAGGGTTAAGGATTTAGCCGACCTAGTTATCAAGGTTGATGATTTGTATATATAGGTGAGATATTCATGTAATTTAGGTGTCGGAATTATGTCTCCATTATCAGAGAGAGATGAACTTACAAACAAGAGAGTTATCATTCAGTGAAGTGTAGAGGTGAGATTGGTGTTGTGGAGCAGACAACTATTCTTAACCAAAATTGTCATCAGGCATTTGTAGATGCTATCATTGCAGTTCATTTCTTTCAGATTATAGTTCGAATCATATTGTAAGTCGGCGAGACTTCCCTAAGGGTTGTAGCCTTCTGGGCAAATATCTTTTGAGCAGAGAGCTCTAGGTAGTGTGTTTGAATGCATGTGCATTCCCCATTATAATATTTTCACATACTACTGTAGAGTATCATCTTACTATGGGTAGGTTCCCACCGTGGTTTTTCCCTTACCCGAGTTTTCCACATCAAAAATATTGGTGTTTTGTGTTGTGTTGTTAATTTTCTTATATGTTATTGCTATAGTCTATCATTTTATGTTTTGAAGTTTAATTTGTTGTGATCTAGTGAAGACTGATTCACCCCCCCCCCCCCCTCCCAGTCTTCCTTCTTGATTGCTGCTAACAATTAGTATCAGAGCTAGATCCTCTAATAGAAGCCTAATCACTTGAGTAGATCTGGGATGGCAGCTCAAGGTATTCTTTTCAAGAAGGACAATCCAAGGTTTTATGGAAGCAACTATACTATGAGGAAGAGATGGATGGAGGTGCATTTGAAGTGTCTTGTAGAAGATTATTGGAAGATTACTAAGAATGTCTATGTTGTTCCTGAGAATGACCATCCACTCCTGATGAGGTTAAGGAAGATGAATATAACATCATATCAAAGGAAGCATTGCTTAGTGCCTTGACTGATTCTGAAATGACAAATGTTATGGAACTTCAAACCGCATATGAGATCTAGGAGAAGCTTGAGATCCTATATGAAGATGATAGTCAAGTGAAAGTTGCTAAGTTGCAGAGTTTAAAAGGAAAGTATGAGACATAGAATATGGGAGATGATGAGAACATACATTCATACATGGCTAAGGTGAATGAACTTGTCCTTAGTATTAGATAAGTTGGTGGAAAGATTGAAGAAGATGAGATTGTTGCTAAGGTGTTGAGATCTTTGCCTCATGCTTATAAACACAAGGTTCCTGCTATTGATGAAATCTAGAGTGTGACTACAGTGACAAGAGATGTGTTGGTTGGTAAACTTGTTGCATTTGAGCTGAGTGAATTTGTAGAATCACATGGAAAGTATGAGATAGCATTTAGAGAATCAACATCGGTATTTGGTAAGAAGAAATATTATCCTGATGAGTGCAGGATATCCAGATATGAAAGAGAAAGAAGAGAGATAGTAGAGCAAGAAAGAGAGCTTGATGATCTTGAAGCACTGATTGCCCAGAGATTGCCTAAAGGTGCCAGTAAGTATGATGGAAAGTTTCCCTTGAAATATTTTTCTTGTAATAAGATAGGACATTTTGCTTCTAGATGCCCGGAGTGAATGGATAAGTATGACAGACATGATAAGTTTGATAAGCATGATAGGAATGACAGATATGAGAAGCATGAAAAGTATGATAAGGCCTATAAGTTTAACCAAAATTTTAGGAACTAGAAGAACTGTTATTATACTACAAATGAAGGTGTTACAGATGATGAATCAGAAGGAGATGAAGTTGTGTTTATTTCCATTAAAGAGGATAGACCTATGCCTATTGATTCCACTAGTTGTTATGTTGAGGAGAAAGCTTTGGTTGCAAAGGTAGAAGAGAAGGGTGTATGGGTGATTGACAGTGGTTATTCACATCATATGACCGGTGACAAAATCAAATTTGTAAGAATGGAAAGATGTGATGGTGGAATAGTTAGATTTGTAGATGACAAAGCCTGTGTAATCCATGGGAGAGGTTCTAGTTCCTTTGATGGTAAGCATAACACTGATGATGTCTTGTATGTTGAAGGTTTGAAGCATAATATTTTGAGTGTTGGATAGATGGTTGATAAGGGTTATGATGTACAATTCAAAGATGGTAAATGCAAGATCTTGAATGCCTCTAGTATAGAGATTGCATCTAGAACTAAGACTGGAGGTAACATTTATCATTTGAATGTTTGTGAGAAAATTTGTTTGATTGCTAAAATAGATTAGAGTTGGTTGTGGCATAGAAGAATGTGTCATGTAAAATTTGATTCATTGATTAAGATCAGTTCTACACAAGTTGTTATAGATCTGCCTAAGATTATTAAACCTGTTAATCCGGTATGTAACGAATGTTAGTTGGGTAAGCAAACAAGGATTTCTTTCAAGCGTAAATGGTATACATCTGATGAATTGCTGGATCTTGTGCATACTAACCTGTGTGGACCTACAAATGTTAGAAGTGTGGAGGGTGATAGATACTTGATGTTGCTAGCTGATGATTATTTCAGGATGATGTGGGTTGTCTTTTTGAAGGAAAAATTAGAAGCATTTGAGAAATTCAAGATATTCAAAGCTAAAGTTGAAACTGAGTCCAGATTCAAAATGAAATGTCTAAGATATGATAGAGGTGGACAATTTTGTTCTAATGAGTTCAACTCATTCTGTGAGATGCATGGAATCAGAAGACAACTTTCTACTCCTAGGACTCCACAGCAAAATGGGATTGTTGAAAGGAAGAACCGTACTGTCTTGGATGTTGCAAGAACCATGTTGATTGAAGGAAATGTTCCGAAAGTCTACTGGAGAGAAGCTATTAGCACTATAGTCTATACATTTAGCAGAGTTCATATCAAAGGTGATATCAGTAAGACCCCTTATGAGCTTTGGTTTGGTCATGTTCCTACTGTATAATATTTTAAAGTTTTTGGTAGCAAATGTTATATCAAGAGAGATGAAGATATTGGAAAGTTTGATGCTAGAAGTGATGAAGGTATCTTTTTGGGATATTCCACAAAGAGTAAAGCCTACTGGTGCTATAACAAGAGATAGAGAAAGATAGTTGAGAGTGTAAATGTGAAGGTGTATGAAAACCTTGGGAAGGAGATCAGAGCTTATGATAATGGGCAACATGTTGTTTTAGCTCCTATTCATCTTGAAGAGCCTAAGTAGAATGATCTGGTAGAGATTTTTAATCTGGATGTTGCTATTGTTGGTGATGATGTGCAGGAACCTGAGGATCAGAACAATCAAAAGACTCTAAGGTATGTCAGACTAAATCATTATGAGAATCAGATTATTGGTGATAAGAATAAAGGTGTGATGACTAGAAGAAGGTTAGTTATAGAAGAAGTATGTTTGATTTCTAAAGTTGAACCTAAAGATGTTGTTGAATTCTGTTAAGATGATAACTGGATAAGAGCCATGGAAGAAGAGTTAGATCAGATTGAAAAGAACAACACTTGGGAACTTGTGCCTAGACCTATGGATAAAAATGTTATTGGTACTAAATGGGTTTTTAGGAACAAATTGAATGAAGGTAGTGAAGTAGTTAGAAATAAATCCAAACTGATCTGCAAAGGATATTCACAGCAAGAAGGGATTGATTATGAAGAAACTTTTGCTCTAGTTGCCAAAATTGAAGCTATTAGATTGTTCCTTGCTTATGTTGCTTATAAAGATTTCAAGGTATATCGTATGGATGTCAAATCTACATTTTTGAATGGTGATCTAGAAGAAGAAGTTTACATTGAACATCCTAATGGATTTTCTCAGTCGGATGATGGAGACATGGTATGCAAGTTGAAGAAAGCACTTTATGGATTAAAACAAGCTCCTAGAGCCTGGTATGCTAGATTAGACAAATACTTGTTCAAATTGGGATTTTCTAAAGGTGTTGCTGACCATAATTTGTACTTTAAGATTGAAAATGATAAAATTTTGTTTGTTGAAGTCTTTGTTGATAATATTATTTTTGGTGGTGATGATGATATGAGTATGAAGTTTTTCGGTGATATGTAGAAAGAATTTGAGATGTATATGATTGGTGAGATGAAAATTTTCTTAGGTTTGCAGATTGCACAGATAAAGTAAGGTATATTCATATCTCAAACTAAGTATGTGAAGGAACTGTTGCAGAAGTTTGGATTAGATGATTCCAAACTGGTTGGAACTACTATGGTGACTGGTTGCAAATTGTCTAAAAATGATGATTCCCCAAAAGCTAATTAGAATTTGTATAGATCTATGGTTGGTGGACTGTTATATCTTTCTCAAACTAAGCTTGACATTATGCATGTTATGTGTATGGCTACTAGATATCAAGTTGGTCTAAAGGAGATTCATGTTACTATTGTTAAAAGGATATTCAGATATCTAAAGGGAACTGAGGATTATGGTTTATGGTATCCAAAGAATGATGATTTCATGTTGTGTGCCTACACTGATGCAGATTGGGCTGGTAATGTAGATGACCGGAAGAGTACTACTAGTGGAGCATTCTATTTAGGTAAGAATTTGGTTTCATGGGCTAGCAAGAAACAAGATTCAGTAGCTTTATCTACTGTTGAAGTTGAGTACATTGTTGCTACTAGTAATTGCACTCAGATAGTTTGGATGAAGTAAATGTTGAAAGATATAAGAGTTGCTCAAGATGAACCTACTGTCATTTACTTTGATAATTCTAGTGCTATAAACATGTCAAAGAATCTAGTGCAACATTCAAAGACTAAGCATATATCAATCAAATATAATTACTTGAGAGAGCAAGTCAGTGAACAGAAGGTGAAGCTGGAATATGTATCTACAAAGGAACAAATTACTAATATTTTCACTAAGCCTTTCCCTATAGATACATTTGTCTATTTGAGAAACAAGTTAGGGGTATCCACCCCTCCTAATGAGAACTAGATGCATTGAGTTGCATCAATCAGGTGGAATTCGGAGCCTTATTCTTTTATCTGGATTGATGAGTTGGTGTTTCTCTTCTGCTGGAGTAGTCTATTGATTTGGTTGTGTATCCCAAGGGGAGAGATTCATGATTTTGTATTGAGAGTTTGATTTTTTTGTTTTGGAGATATTTAGCATTGTTGTCAAAGGGGGAGAGAGATCATGTGAAAATTTTCTTTATCTATCTTGATCTTAGGGGGAGTTTGCTGGTGATATCTTCTTTCTTTGCATTGATTGTTTTTCACATTCATATGTTGCCATCAATGCCAAAGGGGGAGATTGTTGGATTGTTGGGGAGATTGTTGGATTTGGTTGTTGTCATTGATGTCAACATATTCTTGTGGTTTATTCTAGTGAGTTTGGGAAGAGTTTATGATCCGGTTTTGTGGTTTGGTTTTGATGATCACTATTTTGCAGAATCTGGTATTTCCTCCAGTATATTTTGGTATGATGAGATCTTGTGTTGAGACTTTGGGATATTGTCTTAGATAATATTGTATATCATCATTTTAGATGGTTCATAATTTGGTGCTCTGCAAGTTATCTTTCCTCGTGACAGTTGCTGATTGGTTGTGTTCTTGAGCTTCTAGATGTTGATCGATGAAGATTTGAAAAGAGGTGTTGGTGCAACTGTTTTGGATAATTCTAACGTGCTTGTTGATGTTTCCTAGTCATGTCCTATTTTTTTTAGTGATCTGCATTGATCATTGTGTAATTTTTTGGTGACATCTATGAATTGGTGACAATTTTCGTGTTATAGGGTATTTTTGGTGGTGTAGCATGTTGCGGTTGATCTTGGCAAGATTTCCAGTGGATGTGATCATTTGGGAATTTAAATTAGGTCCATGCTATGTAATGTAAATCATAATATTGGTCTAGTGGTCGATATTTGTATCATGCATTATGAGTTGAGGGTTGATGGTTTAGCCGACCTTGTTATCAAGGTTGATGATTTGTATATATAGGTGAGATGTAATTTAGGTGTCAGTATTATGGCTGCATTATCAGAGAGAGATGAATGTGTTAACAAGAGATTTATCATTCAGTGAAGTGTAGAGGTGAGATTGGTGTTGCAAAACAGACAATTATGCTTAACTAGAACTGTCATCAAGCATTTGTAGATGCTATCATTGCAGTTCAATTCTTCTGGATTGTAGTCTGAAGCATATTGTAAGTCAGTGAGACTTTCCTGAGGGTTGTAGCCTTCTAGGCAAATATATTTTGAGCAATGATCTATAGGCAGTGTTCCTGAATGCATGTGCATTCCCTATTGTAATATTTTCACATACTACTGCAGAGTATCATCTTACTATGGGTAAGTTCCCACTGTGGTTTTTCCCTTAACCAGGTTTTCCACGTCAAAAATCTTGGTGTTGTGTGTTGTGTTGTTAATTTTCTTATCTATTATTCCTACAGTCTATCATTTTATGTTTTCAAGTTTAATTTGTTGTGATTCGATGAAGACTGATTCACCCCCCCCCTTCTCAGTCTCCCTTCTTTATTGTTGCTAACAGGACTTGATGGTACCACATGGGTGGGTGGAGTGTTATTCGCACCCATTGGGTTTTGGTTCATCTTGCTTCATGCTCGTGATGGCTCATGGGAAGATTGAAGACTTTCATTTTGTATGAGATTTTCTGTATTCACTCCTTTGTTTGTACTCATGGAAATTATATCCTTATGGATACCTTGTAATGTAACCGATGATCATGTGTATTCTCTCATGGCAATGTATTATGTATCTTGTTCCTTTGTAAAGGATAGAGTTATCTTGTTATGGAAGTTCCATTTGTGTTAGCTGTATGGTTATGTTTTATGAGTAACATCATTGTGGGGCCTTGAGGACTTTTGCTAGTTTATTCTTGTACATCTTTTTCTTATTATGATGTTTCTTGTACCCTGATGCAATGTATGGTATATCTTTTTAAATAAAACAAATTATGGTATATGTGTGTGTGTACACATACACACACACACATATATGTATGTATGTATGTATGTATGTATGTATACATATAAACATATGCATGCATATATGTATACATACATACATACATACATATGTATGTATGTATGTATGTATGTATACATAGATGTATATATACACATATATGTACATACATACATACATAAATACATGCATGCATACATACATACATATGTATGTATGTATATATGTGTGTATGTATGTACATATACATATGTATATTTATATACACATATGCATATCTATATACACATGTATACATACACATATATGAATGTATATATGTATATATATGTGTATATATACATAGATATACATGCATGCATGCATATATTTGTGTGTGTATGCACACATATATACATAGATTTTAGGGTATTATATACTCAATAATTAAGGGTTTCATGCACCTACATTTATACATAGAAATACACTCATCAATCAAATGTAAGTGCATGAAACTCTCGATCAATTTAGTTCACTCATCAATCAAATGAGTTCAACTCTCAATCGATCTGAGTTATTCTCTAAATTAGATTTATCTCAACTGTTGATCAATTCAGTCTTCGAATCAATCTCATTCATTTGATTTTTCTCTTTGAAATCTATAAATTCAACATCAATTTTCCTCCTTTTCAAGAATCATGATCTTTGAATTATTGTTGTCTTAATGCAAGTTAGTAGTGAATCTCTGAGAGCCAACATTTCGCGGGATTGAGAAAAACAATGGAAGCGACGTGCATCGATGCAACAAAGAGTTTTAATTAATTTAATTTCCTCTTTGTTCTAGTTGAATACTTTAATTGATGTTTGATGCAAAGTGGGCAACAAGAAGGTAAGAAGGCCCAATTCACCCTTCTAAGCCTAGACAAGGCTTATTTCAACCCACAATTAGGGTTCTACACACACACCAATGTACTCAATCAACCACAACACTTCCTAAGGAGTATTTGGTCTATTTTACACCCAAAGTCACTCATACTATGCCTTTCATCCAAGTTTGAGGACTTCCTACTACACTCGGGTCAAGGAACCCCCAATTAGGCATATTCCTTGTAGACCTATCTAACCGATGTTTCTCAAATAATCCAATTTTTCCTCAAAACACCCTAGGAAAAAATTGCATTTCAGAGTACCCTTTTCAATCTTACATCCACATCCAAAAGATGGAGTTATGACCTTTCTCCAGCACCCCTAAGCACCTACTGGGTTTGCAGACCTGATAGGCCTAATTAGGCCTATTTTCCAAAGCAACTACTTAAGAATGGGGTTGCAGAATCTAAATCACTCCTTGGGCATGTTCATTAGGTTTATAATGGACCAAATACACCATTAAACTAGTTCCCAAACACTCCCTAGGTGACTGTTTTATCATTCCTCCTTATGGCTAGGCTAAACACATGGTTTTGTTTAACCTAGTGTTTGGTGGAAACCACACCAAAACTCACTCCCATATTCCACCCTTTTGTAACCATAATATACACACCCTCAACCTGCATTTTCTAAAGGGTTGTTGAATTCCTTAGTAGGATCTGTAAGTTAGGGTCATGTTTTTGATGAAACCCTATGAACCGGGTCTCTGAGTGACAGTTTTTGATAAACTGTAGTACCCCGTTTTGATCGGACTTATTAGACTATCTTTGTGTTGCAGTTTACTATTCAGTGACGCTTTATTGCTCGTCATTTTTGCAGACGTATTTGATACTATTTCATGTTTATCTGGATATTGGATGCATGAGTTATTTTCAATATTTCAGTATTGGTGATTTCTAGTATTTCATGGATTATTGCTCGTACTGACATCTTACTTTATCTAGGTGACTTGTCATATATATGTTGCGTGTTTGCTATTGTATTGGATGCAAGGGGACAATTTTCCTTCACTCGTTTTGATGAGACAGGGAACGTCGCGATTCTCCTTCATCGGTGTGTGTGCCGTGTATTCTATATTTATATGCATGTATGTGTGCTTCGGTGATGCAGGATATTGCAGGTACAAGTACCGGGTAGGTACGGGGTATCGTCTCCACCTGGCTTCACAGGTCTGAGCGTGCCTTATATGTCTGATGGGAGTGGAGGAGATAGCTTTTGACCCTAATCCTTACCTCAGTCTTTATTTTGTGAGTGCCGTCAGTCGGTCGTTCATCCCTTTGGTTCGAATTTCGAGTCTTTTTACTTTTCCTCAATTTGCGTGCCATAGTGGTTCGGTTATTTATTTAAAATATAAGTTGTCATTATTTCTCGGCTTGAGCGATTTATTTCTTATTATGCCTTATGTCTTGAATCAAGCTTAATTGATTAGTTATTAGATTTTAACTTTTAGTTGCTTATTTTGGCAAAGTGATCGTGTTTAGATCCAACGGAAGAAGTAGAATAAATTAGTTAATTGCTTTTGATATATGCAAATAAAGCTAACTCATTGTTTTCCTAATTAGTAGAAAAGTTGATTTAATTGCTATTTATGGAAAATGTAATTTTCAAAAAAAGAGGAAATTTTCATTTATTTGTTTTGAGAAATATGAAAAAGAAAAAAGAAAAGAAAAGAAAGTCAATTGTGGGATTTTAATATTTTTTTTAAATAGAAATATTGCAACCTAGAAAATTAGGTTAAAAGATTGTCTTGCTAAATCATTTTGGAGGAGATTTTGGGGATTATGCTTATTTTGGAGGAGGAGAAAGAAATTCTGGAAAAATTGCTTGAAGGGTGGATTTGGGTTTGAACTAGCTGGGATTCCTGCTGAGGCATACCATTCCTGCTTGGAAATCATAGAGGTTGGTTGAATCCTTGCTTATTTCAACAAAAAAATCCTTGCTTTCTTCCCATTTTCTGTTATTTGTTTAAAATCTTGAATTGTGAATTTTGGGTGTTGGGTGTTTGTTTGTCATGGGTTTGTGGAAGAAGAATTCTACCAATTTGTTATCAAATTCAAACTTAATCTCTCTCCATGTAGTTTCTTAACTAAATTTATATTGTTTCATCTTTGCTTGTGCAAGAAATTTCTTAGTTTATTTTGCTGTTTGTAATTGGAAATTTGTTGGGTTTTAGTAGTGTTATGCTGGCAAAATTTTGCCAAGCATTCATAAAATACCTCCCCCTGATAATTTCCAGTTTAAAAATGATGGTCATGAGTTAAATTTCCTTGTTCATGCTTGTTGGGAGCAAATAAACTCAATTGGGGTTTGGGGATTAAGTTTATTCCCATTTAATTAAATTTTTAGAGCAAACTGGGCTGATTTGAATGAAATTTTATTGCCCCTGTTTTGTCTCAGAAGATTTTGTTTGTTGCTAGTAAAATTTGGCATTACCAGTGACTTCTACATTCTTCTTTTTGTTTGTATGTTTGATAAAAGTGATGGGGCTGGGAAGTTAATTTTTAGTTTTGTTTTACCAGAGGTGAAACCTCTGTCTCTGTCTTTAGTTTTTTGTTTTTTTTTTAGTCTCAGTCGTTTTTATTTGAAAACGAGTTTTAAATTGTTAATTTAAACAAAAAAAAAATTGATTAAATTTGAAATTAAATTCATTGGGGGGCGGTGGCGGGGAGCTGGGCTCGACCCAGCCACGCACCCCTCCCTTTCCCTTGCGTTCGCTGCAGTTTCCCCAGTTTGGGGTTAGCAGCAAGCGTTGCTTTCCCCAGACTGAGGATGCAGCAAGCGCTCCATTCCCCAGTCTGGGAAAAGCAGCCTTGCTGCCGTGGGTGCTTGGGGGCCCCACGTAGTATGTTTTAAATATTGTTTTTTTTTATTGTTTTTTTTAGTTTTATAAAAAATGAAAATAATATTATATATGTTAGTGGTTTGAATAAATTCAATAAGTGTTATTTCGTGTTTAATATTGAGTAATAATATATTGTTATTTTAACAATAATAACAATATGTTATTATTTAATATTAAATAGTAATAATGTGTTAATTGTAGTTTGTAATGATGTTGAGATTAATTAATAATTTTTCAATTTTAGTGATGAGGATTATTGCTTGGTATCGTGAAAATAAATAAAATGATTTAGAGGTTAGTATTAATGTTGGAATTAAGGAAAGTTTAGGTTAAATTTGATATTAGTGTTGTTATCCAAGTATTGAAAAATAATCGTATGATGATTGTATTTGACAAATAGTTGTTATTTGGAAGTATTTTATATTAGCCGATATTTACATTTGTTTAATTTGATTTAAATGTTGACTGCTCAAAGAAAGATTGCTTGTGGTGTTTTTATAATTGCAGTCTAGTTGTTTTAATGTCGTCGCATTATGTTTAAAACTGTCATTATGTTGTCGATGTTTACCCTTGGTCAGGTGTCGATGTTCAAACCTTGAGGAAGTGGGCTGTTAGGTGTTATGTCCCTAATGGTCAACTCTGGGTTGTGACTGTGAGTCCTCCACCTGTGTTATGTCTGGATAAGTTATGGTTGTTAGTCCACCATAGAGTTCTCATAGATAGTCTTATCTAGTTAGTAACCTAGTAGAGAGAGTGGCTTTCGGGCGGGGGCCGCACCCAAAGTGGATGGCAGGATAACCCCTCGAAAGTCAGCTATTAAGTGATAACCTAATAATTTGTTTAGGGGGTGGGTAGTTATTAATTTAATTAAGATAATGCACCCCGTACACGGTTGAGTGCTTGTATAGGCTCAAGGTGTTTGGGAAGGCCTGGAATGGAAAACCTACCACCTTGTCCTCACGAAAGGATGGTAGGGTCCGCATGATGCTTAGATGGAGCCGGGGGTTCGGGAGAGGTTACCAGGATAACCCATGATTGGGGCCGGGACCTATGGAGACCTACCTAGGGTAACCATGTTAAGCCATGTGATGACACTCTCTCTCTAGGGTCGCTAGTGTTTTGTGAGTCGAGTTACTTGTGTACTGCGGAGTCATGTGTACTGTCGTACTTTTCTTGCTTGCTTGAGGGTCGTCTGCTATCTCCCAGCACGGTGTGGTGGTTCCACTATGGGATCACATGGTCGGGTGGTAGTGCCACTTCCCATCGGATATCTTGTTCCTACCTTCACGCGAGGATTGGCTTCGCTGGTGCATCTTGGTTCTTGCTTCGTGTAGCACTTATGTTCTTGATTTTGTACCTTGAGGCCCGTGTGGTCATTGTATCAGCAACTTGTAACCTTGGTATTTTATTGTTCTATGGAAGCCATGTAATTTATGAAATATTGTAATTTAAGTCATGGGATGTATATTGTTTCAATTATCTTTCCTATTATGTATAAATGAATCTTTGGAAGTATGTATGTTGTAATTCTTTAAGCCTATCTTTTGGAGATCAATTTATGAATATGAGTTATTTAATCGTTATTGGCTTTCTCAAATTTTAGATGGATGATTGGATTAATATTGTGATGTGGTTTTTTTTATTAGAAGTAATCTTCGTTGGTAACCCTTTAGGATGTAAATGTTAGTCTTCTGCTTATGTTAATTATTGTGCAAGTTATGGTTAATTCATTTAATCTTTAAAAAAAAAAAATTATTGCGCCTTTTAGTTGCCTTGTTGTGTTGCTATCCTTTAGGGTTCCTGGCGGGGCATTACATAAACTGCCCACCACTTGCTCCATACTCCACAAATTTGAGTCAAATCACTTGTATTAGAACCTAAATTCACACTAAAATCCAACCAATTCAAATTTTTCATGCCAACCAATCCTCTGTCAGATCGTACAGTACGGAAAACCAGTGAAAATGGGCAAAATCTGAGTTTTTTTGTGTATTCAAACCACCAACTTCATACATTCATCATACAAACCACTCATAGATGATCTCAAAGGAAAAAATAGGCCTTCCCAAATGGCTAAAACTTATTTCCAACTAGTTATGACCATTGGAACTTCTTTACCAATTAGCGGGTAAATTTTGCTTAGCAACTTTTGCAACTTTTTACAACTTTTGACAACTTTTCAAATTTGACATTCCAAAGTCCCTAATGGACTTGTAGACCAACCCTAGGCCTAAAACAACTTAGTAAAACCTAACAAAATACCTCCTACCCTACATGAATCCATGGTCACAGTTGGTTTCTAGGTTTATAAATGACCTAGAGCCAATTGACCTTACAAAAGGTTCTTTATTACATTCATAGCATCCAAAGATCCAATCTGATCCAAAACACCATCCTAGGGTGTAGGACCACCTACCAATACACAAAAAAAAAAAAAAAATCCAAAACCAAGAGGTGCCCTGCACCAATGTTACATTAGATTTTGTTATCTAGATTGGGCTTTTTGTTATTTCCCTTAATCTAATTAACTCGATTTTAGATGATTTCTGGTGTAAAATAGTGGGGACTTCCAACAAGCACACTAACAAATTGGTTGTCTAGTATTAATTTTACAAAGAAGAAAGGTCCCCCAACTATTTTGAACCAAGAGGAAGATGAAAAGGTAGTTTAATGATGCAAGGAGATGGTTGTAGTTGGGCATGGACTAGAAAATGGGAATTTGAAGAATGAAACAAAAATATGCCAAACTAGGCCAAATTTATTTATGGAATTCTTGGTAAGTCTTGGTGGATAGTCTTCAAAAAAAGGCACCCTAATATCATGATGAGGACAATACAAGGACAAGATAAAGACCATGCACAAAGTTGTTGACACATTCTATGATACATTGTAAAAGCTTATGTAGCTAATTTGTATGGTCCATTGAAGATTTGGAACTATGATGAGACTAGCCTTCAAGCAAATCGAAATGGTGCAATATGGGTGATTACAAAAAAGGGTAGTAGAAGTATTTCCTACAATATACCAAAGAGTATGTTGGCAACAACAAAGAAGGAAAATTGAGAGGGGGGGTGAATCATTTTTTACTGGATTAAACAATTTAAGCACAATCTCAAATATAATAAACTGCGGCAAGAATAAAGATAGACACAATAACAACAACACTCATAACACCAATATTTTAACGTGGAAAACCCAGTTAAGGTAAAAATCATGGTGGGAACCTACCAACAATAAGATGATAGTCTGCAGTAGTATGTGAAAATATTACAATGGGGAATGCACATGCATTCAAGCACACTACCTAGAGATTACTTCTCAAAATATGATCACTCGGAAGGCTACAACCCTTGGGGAAGGTTCACTACCTTACAATAACATTTGGACTACAATCCGGTTATGATGAACTAAAATATTAGCATCTCCCAATGCTTGATGATAGTTTTGGTTTAGCTCATTTGTCTACTCTGCAACAATCTCTGCTCAATACACCACACTGAAAGATGAATTCGCTTATTCGCACGTTCACCATTCTTTGAAAATGCAGACACCACACTCCTACCCAAATTACAAGAATATAACACCTATTTATATAAATCATCAACCTTGACTACAAGGTCCACTCAACCCTTAACACCTAATTACAAAATTACATCACACGATACATAAATCAACTACCTAGCCAATACAATGTCATAAATGACATATAATGGACCCAAATCAAATCCTTGAACACGCAACACCACCAGAAATCTCACCAAGATCATATGCAACACACTACACCACCGAAAATACGCATAACACAAAGAATATTTTCGAACCCATAATATCTTCAATAAAGTGCACAATGATCAATGCAGACCACCAAAATAAATATGACACAATCGGGAAACACCAACAAGCATGTTAGAACCATCTGCAATAGCTGCACCAACACCCCTTATTCAAATCTTCATCGATCAACACACTAACACTCAAGAACACTTAACAATAGCAATTCAGACTAGAAAGATAACTTGCAGAGCACCAAATCATGAACCATCTGAAATGAAGATACACATGAACATCCCAAACACTCTCCCAAATCCACAACTCAAGATCAAATCATACCTTAAAGCACAACGGATCAAATACACCACTCTTCCAACTACTGAACAGAAAAAGCCAAACCTCAATCCAGATCAAATGATATGATCAAGTAAACTTCCAAATTACTGAAACCAATAAAGAATGAAGTATCTCTAGTTGATTCAGCATCCCAAATAGATAAACCAACTAGATCAACTCATTGTAATCATCGAAGCACCAAAGCACAGGAATATGTTGACATCGATGACAACAACATATCCTAGCAGCAGCAATATCCAATAGAGTAAGGAGTGGATAACAATATTATGTTGTATGAATGTTGTTGGTCGGAAAATACCAGGATTATATTTGTTTAAGATAAAGAGACAAATAAAAAATTACATAGCATATTGTGAACTAGGCACATGTATGGTTGCATAGCCCATGCATGGATGATAAAAGAACTCTTCTTCAATTGGCTACACAATTTTGCTAGTTCTTTACCCAGGGGTGTTTCACCCACCAATAGACACCTATTGATATTTAATGGATATAGCAGCCATGTTTCCTACTCAATCATTCAAGAAGTAAGGTCATTAGGCATTGATTTGCTAACCCTACCAACCCACAAATCTCACAAGGTGCAACCACTATAGCATCTTCACAACATTCAAGTCATATTTTAAGAAAGAAAGAGTTGCATGGACAAGTAAGTTTTTGAATCTAGAGATGAAAAGTGTGGAGTTGGAAACACTTGGCAACATTGCATTTGAGAAAGCATCTACTATTGAAAACTTAAAATTAGGTTTTAAAAGGACAAGCATTTGGCCCCTAAATCATGATGTAATAATGGAGGATATGTGACCAAGTGAGACATTTCAATTTGTGACCACTGAGAAAGCTTCAACTGCAAAAAATATTCTAAGTCTCTCAAGTATTATTGTGCCAAAATCAAAGGTTCAAGGTGTTGGTTGAAAATTTTGCAAACTGCGAAAGTTTACAAAATTGTGGTTTCAGCCACAGTATGTGAGATTAAATCTCTTAATCTATGATATAATACACACTATGATTTCTAATCTAAACATGGGTGGTACATCATCCTATTCTCTCTTTATAATTGATGTTATTATCTCCTCTTTTTTAGAAAAGAATTTACGATCTTGAGCAATAATAATTATTCTAATTTCTAGGGCTGGGGGCCTAACTTGATTGATGAGAGCTTCTAGTAGTGAAGCATGAGGTCACAAGGTCTAGTCTCCCCCCAACCCATGTGGTACTAGAGGATGTGTCAAACCAATGTCACTGGGCACGTTAAAAATTTTACCCAGTGCACTGCAGTTTATGGGGGGATGCTATACCTGATTCCTGCAGTCTAAAAAAAATATTCTAATTTCTAAGTTACAAAGAAATAACTTAGAGTGATACAAATAAAGAAGAAAAATTTTAGTTAAGGCTCAAAGTCCTTCGTTGCTTCTCCAGGATAAGAAAACAATGCTTAAGCTCAAAGTCTTACAAATCACTATTATCTTATCAACCTTTCTTCAAATAACTTTTGTAACCCACGGTGTTAACTAAGATAATCAAAGCAAAGCATGAAGTCTTTATCTTGATATCTTATTTCAAATTTTGATAATATTTTATTGAAATAACAATATGAAGCTCAAATTATTCAAATCACTACCTCCTTACCAAGATAACAAAGCAAAGCACAAAGTCTTTGAAATGCTATCTTATTACAATTCAGCTAACTTTATCTTAAAATAACAAGATGAAGCTCAAAGTCTTAAAAATGCTATCTCTTTCACCTATTACTAATTATTGTAAGGAAGTTAAGTAGTGGAACAACTTCCTACACTAGCCTTGAGAGGAGGGTAATGCAAAAACTTTCTCAGGATCATTACAACAGTTATAGAAACTTAACATAAATAAACAAAATATCATGCATACCACAACACAGCAACACAGTGATTTATGTGGGGAAAATGCTTCCGAGAGAAAAATCCCACACTCCAAAAGTAGCTCAATATACTATTCAGCAATCAATAACAAATTACAATATACTTGTAGAGAAATCTCTTCATAGGAGTACCACTAATTAGAGACTTAGAGGTAACTCAATAGCCATAACTCTTACACACAACCTCTATCTCATGCACCTCATATATAGAAGATACAATACAAGATACTGTCAAACGATATTACAAAACCATGGGCTAAAACCACCCAATAAAGTAGAGCTGACCTTATCTCCATTCTAGATGCCCTATGACATGTTAAAACACACATCAACATGTGTCCCTCCCTTTTACAACTCATTTATGTGTCCGATGCAATTTATATTTCCTATTTCAGAACTCTAAACTTCCAGAGGCCATAACTTGTGAACTGTGTGTCCAATTGACGAACCGTTTGAAGTGTCAAAAGCTCGTGAAGTGCTCTATCACCTCGTAAACTAATATGCCATTTATGACAACTATTTAGGGCATTTGGAGCCTCTAAATTCCTCAAAATTAAATTGAAACCTTTCATCGCACCCTCCAAAAATGAAACTTTAATATCTTCAAAACTAGCTATGACCTTGCAACAAAAATTTATCGACATGCTCATCTAGCCAACCAGAAGCTTCAGGGAGAACTTTACACCATTTCTTTTTTAAATGAAAACTTACTATAAATAGTAACCTCATGTAAATGCAAGGTTGAGACACTATTTTCCCAACATTCTCTCACTTGTCGAACACCTTGCAAGAGAAAAGGTATCAATATAATATTTTAATTGCTAGGGGCCATGAGGCCCATAGACTCCGAACACCATCTGAACTTCTTTGTGCGCACAGCCTTAGTTAAAGTATCTGCAACATTCATCAAAGTCTCTACCTTAACCAGCTTCACCCTACCATCTTTGACCATATCTCTGATAAAATGATATGGAACATCGATATGTTTGGTCTGGGCATGAAATGTTTGGTTCTTAGCTAGGCAGATCTCACTCTAACTGTCACAATAAATTGTCATTGCACCTTTTTTTATTCCAATATCTGAACACAGTCTCTTAAGTCAAATGGCTTCTTTACAAGCATGAGTAGCTGCCATATACTCTTCTTTTGTTGTGGACAAAGCAACCACAACCTATCACTTACTCATCCAACTAATTGCACCACCAAATAAAATAAACATATAAGCATTAGTGGATCTTCTGCTATCAATATCACCTACCCAGTCTGAATCCACATATCTATGAATATCAAGGGAAATCATGTCTCCAACCAAATTACCATGATAACACAAAGAATACTCTGAAGTACCCTTCCAATATTTGAAGACTCTTTTAACTGCATCCCAATGAACTCTACCAGGATTAGACATATATCTGGAAATAACTCCCACTACTTAGGTAATGACCAATCTAGTACAAACCATAGCATAGATAAAATTCCAACTGCACTCTGGTAAGGCACTCTGCTCATGTCTTCCATCTCTAATGGAGATGTAGGACAATCTGAAATAGATAATTTTGTTCCAACTGTGAAGGGAATGCATAATGGTCAACAATCATGCATGTTGAACCTCTATAATATTGAATTCACATACATAATTTGGCCTAGCCATAGCTTTCTATTCACTCTATATCTTCTAATTTTCATCCCAAGAATGTGTTTCGCTGCACCAAGGTCTTTCATTTTAGATTTAGCAGCAAGTTGAGACTTTAGTTTTGAAATCATACATTTCCCTTTACCAATGAATAACATATCATCAACATACAATGCAATGTATAGGAAATAATCACCATCAAATTTATAATAAACACAATGATCTAATTTAGAACACTCAAATCCCAAACTCAACACATATATATCAATTTTATGGTACCACATCCTAGGACTCTGTTTGAGGCCATACAAAGATTTCTTCAATCTATAGACCAAATTACTTTTACCTTTCACCACATAGTGCTTTAGTTTGTCATATAAATATCCTCCTCCAAATCACCATGAAGGAAAGTAGTTTTCACATCCATTTTCTCAACCTCTAAATCATAAGCAATAGCAATAGAAATCAAAAATCTAATGGATGTCATTTTTGCAACAGGAGAAAATATCTCACCATAATCACACCCTCAACCTAAAAGTATCCTTTTGCAACCAACTTTGCTTAATACTTCTCAATGCTTCCATCTGAACCAATCTTTTTCTTGAATGCCCATTTCCAACCAATAGACTTCTATCCTTCAGGCAATGGTATAAGATCTCATGTATCATTCTTTTTCAAAGCTATCATTTCTTCTTCCATAGCAATCTTCTAGGATTCTGCATCATTCATACCTAATGCCTCTTCTATAGATCTTAGTTCATCCACATTAGTATTGAAAGAAAAAATACATCTCCAATCAAAAGGTGAATACCTTTCAGGTGGTTGTCTACATCTTGTAGACCTTCGAACAAGCTGAGTTGGAGGTTCTTCCTCCTCTTTTGAAGATTCAGAGCTAGGTGAGCTCTCCTCAACTTCTTGTCTATCAAGTGATCTCGATTCAACTCTTTCAGACGTAGAAGGACACATGTACATATGCCTCACAACCAAAAACTCTAAGATGTCTCAATGAAGGCTTTTGACCTGACCATGCTTCCATAGGCATTTTATCAACAAGAGTTGATGTAGGAGACCTACTAATCAGGTAGCAAGTAGTGGCAATAGCTTCAGCCAAAAACTTGTGTTCTAAACCAACACCACTTAGCATACTCCTATCCTTCTCCATTAGTGTCTTGTTCATTCTTTCTATAGCTCCATTTTTTTGTGGAGAATACAGAGTTATCTTATGTCTATTAATACCACACTCTTTACATAATCCATCAAAATCATTAGAGCAAAATTCACCGCCATTGTCAATCCTGAAACATTTAATTTTATTTGCAGTCTATAACTCAACCATTGCTTTAAATTCTTTAAAATGACTGAAAACTTAAGATTTACTCTTTAGAAAGTATACCCATGTCCTCCTAAAATCATCAGTAAACGAAACATAATATGTGGTTTTTCCAATCAAAGGAACATTTACAGGACCAAACACATCATAATGAGATCCAAAACACCACAAGATTTATGAGAATTCAAGTAAAACTAAACGTGGTTTTTTTTTCCATAAATGCAATGCTCATAGAAATCAAAGTCAAGATTACAATAATTCAAACCTTCAACAAGGTTTTTATTTTTCAAGGTCCTTAGACCCTTTTCTCCAATGTGACCAAGTCAATGGTGTCATAACATAGTCTTCTTTATAGATAAATTTTCTTTAGAAGAAAGAGTACCCTTAGGTACCCAAAAGCCATGTTTATCTGTTGAAGGTGAAACCCTCAAATCTTCTAATGAAGTATCCACAGATTTACTTTTTACAAAAGTGCTATTACACTCAACAATGTATGCCTCTAGCTTATACAAAGTGTCAAACCTGACACCTCTATCAATCACCATAGCACCCTTAATCATCTTACATCCCGCATCAGAAAAGATTACCTGCACACCCGCATCTATCAGTTTTCTCACAAATAATAAATTTATTTTAATCCAAGGATATGCAACACATCGCTATTCCTTTCTATTCTACCATCAAGAAACCTAATCCTAAATTTACTTCAACCAACAATGTCTAAATATGAATCATCACCCAAGTACACCTTGCCTCCATTAAATTCTTCATATTTGGAAAACCAATCTTTATTGGAAGTCATATGAAAAGATGCACCTGAGTTAATTAACCATGCATCATTACCTGCATGAGTAGCCAAAGTTGTAATGAATGCATCACTATCTTCCTTCTCAGACACAAAATTAGAATAAAACTTCTTTTTCTTCTTCTTTTCTTCTTTTAGTCCTTACGAATGTGACCTAAATTACCAAATTTTCAACAAATGACTTTGGACTTTCCTGGATATTTCGATCTCCCTTTGGATTTGGACTTATTGTGCTTCTCATTCTTCTTGCCTTTTTCCTTAGGTCTTCCACAAATAGTTAGGGATTCCTTCGAACTGATGGATGCCTTCCTTTGCATCTCTTCACCAAGTAGGGAACCCACAACATCTTTAGAATTCAAAACGACAGAAGTACTACCGATAGGCATAACAAGAGAAACCCATGAATCAGGCAAAGAACAAAGCAAGATCTGGCGTTCCTCCTCTTCATCCATCTTAACACCAACATATACCAATTAAGCCACCAACATATTAAATTCTTCCAGGTGGTCTACAATTCATCCACCCTCTTCTATCTTCAAGGAATGCAATTTCTTCCTCAAGAAAATATTATTTAATAAATATTTGACTTGATACATCTCACCAAGCTTAGTCCATAACTTTTTTGCAGTGTTCTCTTCATGGACATGGATTAGAATAGAGTCTTCTAGGCACAATCTAATTAGACCCTTAGTTTTTTGGTCCATAACATCATACTGGGCAGCCATAGTAGGATCTGCAAGTCTTGGTACATTCACATCAACAACATCTCACAAATCTTGATCTATTAGCATATATTTTATCTACAACTTCCACATCTCAAAATTACTACCATTAAATTTCTCACCTCTATTCTCCCTGACAAACTTGTCATCTAAAAATTCTTGCAACAAGATAAAAAAGTGTCTTATGCAAAAGCTCCCACTCAAATCTAGATTAGTTCAAAAAACCCAACAACCCACAATGGAAACCAAAGGTGATCGGGCTCTAATACCACTTGTAAGGAAGTTAATTAGCGGAACAACTTCCTACACTAACCTTGAGAGGATAGTAATGCAAAAAGTTTCTAAGATCATTACAATAGTTACAAAAACTTAATAAAAATAAATAAAATATCATGCATGCCACAACACAACAATGCAGTGATTTACATGGAGAAAACCCTTTTAGGAGAAAAACCCCACACTCCAAAAGTAGCTCAATATATTATTTAGAAATCAACAGAGATAACTCCTCAAAGGATTGCCACTAATCAGAGACGTAGAGGTAGCTCAATAGCCATAAGACTCTTACACACAACCTCTATCTCATGCACCTCATATATAGGAGATACAATATAAGAAACCGTCAAACGGTGTTACAAAACCATGGGCTAAAACCAACCAATAAAGTAGAGCCAACCTTATCTCCATTCTAGATACCCTATGATGTGTCAAAACACACATAAACATGTGTCCCTCCCTTTTACAGCTCATTTATGTGTATGATCCAATTTATATTTCCTATTTCAGGAGTCCAAACTTCTGGAGGCCATAACTTGTGAACCGTGTGTTTGATTGACAAATCGTTCGAAGTGTCGAAAAGCTCACGAGGTTCTCTATCTACTCATAAATAGCTACACCATTTATGCCAAATTTTTAAGGCATTTTGGAGCCTCTAAATTCCTCAAAATTATATTTAAACCTTTCATCACACCCTTCAAAAATGGAACTTTAATATCTTAAAAACTAGCTATGACCTTATGACAAAAATTTATCTACATAGTCATCTAGCCAACTAGAAGCCTCGGGGATAACTTCACACCACTTCATGTTCAAATAAAAAATTACTATAAATAGTAACCTCATATAAATGCAAGGTTGAGACACCATTTTCCCAACACTTCTATTTAACAAGAGCTAAAATAAGACACAAAGTTCACAAATCAAAACTTGATCTACTCTTTAACAATATCTTTCCACATCACCTTTACTTAATCCAAATAAGATTTAGTAAAAACACTCATACCATAAACACAATTAATTCAACACAAAGTTTTAATGCCAAAGGTATCTTCTTATTTGATCAAGTTTGCAAAATAACAATAGGAGCTCAAAGTTTCACTTCTTTCTCTTCACTTTGGCAGAGTTTCGTTGCATAAATTTAAAGATAATAATTACAAAGAGAAACCTCATATATATAGGTGAGGTGCAATGAAATGATCTAGGAAAACTATGACTAAATAAAAAAAGAGTCTTATTTGACTTAGAATTCGTGCATACTCTAGATGTAAAAACGTAGATACAAAATGACACTTGAGGCACATCAAAGTCTTATTACAAAAATGCACCTACAACTTCTAAAATATGGAAAATACTAAGTGCTGCCAGACATTCTATTTTAGTCTTGTTTCATGAACTCCTTGAATTTTTTTAGAACTACCTTCATCTCTTCTTCATCAGGTCCCTTATTATGGGCTGTAATGACTTTGACCCTAATGAGAGAAACTTTGTGGCTGATGTAACAATTCTTGTGCTTTTTCAAAAGAGAGGCTAAATCATCTAGATTAACTTGGATGTCTATTAACTTGTCAATACAAGATAATGAGAACACTTGTTTATCAACCTCTTCGCCAACAACCAAGTTGAATTCTTTGATAATGGAGCTTCATGAAGAGGCTTTTAGTTTTCATCAAGGAATGTACAAGGAAGTACCGATATCTTCTCAATGATGTCCTTTCCCTTATCATTACATTCCTTTTGGGATTTTCTCATATCTTTGATAAGTATTTCCAGGGTGTTTATTTGAGGTTCCAATGCCTCTCTGTTCAATATACAATCCCCTTGAGACAAATACTCCATTATCAACTAGAACATTTAACTAGAAATATTCTAACTTCAACCATGAGTCAAAGTTATTTTCCTGCATTTCCAATTCTTGTGAGAAAATCTCCAATGTTTTGTCAATTTCAGACTTGACTCCTTCAAAATTATTTATCAAAAAAATTGTAGAACTTATAAGATGGGTCTCTTGACTCATCTACCTATCCATCCACTCACCAATTGATCTCCCCCATTAATTAATCTATTTATCTTACTTGATGATCTATTCATCCACTGATGAGGTGATTGGTTCAATCACCTCTGATGACTTTACTATTTTGATCAAAACGTTGGTTAGTTGATGCACTTATTTCTTCAACTTATCCTTCTTGACCTTTTCCTCGTTAAACATTGTCACAAGATAGTCAAAAAATGCTTGAGCATCTTCTAATGCTCCTTCATGTGTCTGCTTTCCTAGGTCAATTCTATTGATAACATAATCTGTGGGATTCACTTTATCAAAATTTGTATCTAGAGGAGGAATTGTGATTTCTATATATTTGTTCTTTGACCTATCTACCTTCACCATGGATAAAGTTTTGTCTTTAGTTGTACCCTTAGGCTTGACAAGAATCAACTGACTAAAGTCAAAGTCATCTAGGGAGATGACTTGATTTTTACTTTTGGGGGTATTAGATACTAGCCAGGGTGCTAAAGGTGTATCACCCTCTACTTGAGTGGCCAATACTTGGGATGCAAGTTATTGATTTTGTATAGTAGTGGTCACCATAGGTAGATTAGAAGTCACAATGGTGAGTGATTTCCTAGAAAGTGAACCTTACGAGGGAGTTGAATTTCTAACATATACTTGTCAAAATCATCTAGCATAGAAGAGGAAATTTCAGACAAGTTATGAAGAAATACATTTTCGATGTTGTCCTCGGGCATGTCAAGAGTCAACTCACTAGTTGTTGTTGATGGAATGGAGAGGATTACCACACTAGGAGCCTCATATGCATATGAAAAGGTAGAGTCAAAAGGAATGGGAGTAGAAATTGACACTAAAGAAGGATTTTTACCTAAAGCATCATGTGATGAAGGAGGGATGGATTCTTGTGTCCCTTTGGATTGAGAAGAACTGGGAATTTCTGGTAATCCTTCTTCATCATATTCTTCTAGCAGCATCAAGATCCTCAAGTGCCACATTGAGTTGTCTCTAGAAACCCGAATCTATTGAATCAATCTCCCAGATCTTCCTCAAGCGGTTAAGCTTCCTCAAAGGAACTAGGCTCTAATACCAATTGTTAGAATTAAAGATCACTGAGAGGGGGGGGGTGAATCAATGATCTATCAGAAGTTAAAACCACAAACTTATTCTTTATCCACTGGTTAACAATGCATAACAAATAAGAACATAAACATGCAACAATAAAAACACAAATCCACAACACCAGAATTTTTACATGGAAAACTAGAAAGGGAAAAACCACAGTGGGGCTAGAACCCACAATATTCATAGACTATGGGAAGGATTACATAAATATTATATAGATGGGAATGCACTTGCATTCAAGCTCACTGCCTAGAGCTCACTGCTCAATAAAGTTGACCGGAGGGCTACTACCCTCAAGGAAGTCTCACTAACTTACAATTTGTTTACAATGTGTAAATACAATGAAATGAACTCTTAATCAGCATCTGACAATGCAAAAATGAGTTTTGGTTAGGCTCTAAATCTCTAACTATCTAGGTTATGCTAAATACTATATCTCTATCTTAGTCAGCTACTAGTTGATCTGAAAGAAAAATGCACACGTGAAACTATGCTCAATCTCACCAAAACGAATCACCACACATACAACGTACTAAAAATCAATCGCCAAAATAATCTTATATCAAGTCAGCTTCAATAAGTGTAACGTGTAGATCAAGTCAGCTTCAATCATGAACAAAACATAGCATCGAACTAAAATTTTATAATCACACATTTCTTAAAGGTCTTCCATATCATCGAGATAACAAAAATAAACACCAAAAACACTATAATCATCGGAGATCATTCTGGATCAAAGAATTACTCAAATACCTTGTTTTGCCATGTTTTGTCGGTTAACTGTCTATCGGTTACCTCCATCTTCCGAATAAGCTGGATCATGACTGTCAGATTGAATAACCAAGAAGAGTTGCCATCAATGAAAACCCTAAACAAATAGTCAACCACTGAAAGTCTCCTGAAATCATCGGATGAGTATCAATTGCCAACAATCTCCCCCTTTGGCATTGATGGCAACACCTGTAAAAAATGGCTAAGTGTTTAAATTTGTACAACCAGATGAAAGAATAAAAGAATTCAAGAATTCCAAGACTCCCCCTTAGATCAATAATGCTTGAATCTACAATACACCGGTTTGTACACTCCATACATACAATCAGTTTGTACACTGTACATTTTTCACCTCATTTCTCCCCCTTTGACAACAATGCCAAGATAGGGTGTGTACCAAAATTTCTTGTACATACATATATACACACTCACTGGAGCATTAAGTATATACATGTTTCAATGCATTCACATATGCCATCTTCAGGAACCCAAGATATGTGTTCCATTTTGCTCACAACTTCTATAAAATTGAAACAAAACCATTCAAAACATAGGCATGAAACTCTATAGTTGCAATCTTAGTAGGAGTATCCTGAGACATGTTTTGAATATAGTCCATTTTATGATATACTAAGGTGTCCAACCGGGGACCAATTAAGTTCTGGACTTCACCTGTTTGCCTGTTCATTCTCTCCTTTTCCTTCTCAAAATTCCTAATCTGCTCAGTGATATTGAAAATTTATCCCTGAATACTGTCAGTTAAATTGGCTATGGGATCATAGGCCTAAGAAATCTGAGCTAACTACCCTTTACAATTCCCTATTTGCTTGTCTATCTCAGTAGTAAAATTGGTCAAAATTAGACAAGACTTGTAAATTTTACCTCCTTCCACTAAGGCCTCATCAACCAGTTTCAACTCTTTATCTAACTGTTCCTTATCATTATTAATTATTTGCAAAAATGTTTGAATTTTAGCATTCTTAAACTTATCCATAGCTTATCGAGTTGTTGCTTTAGATAAAGAATCAAATTTGGTGGATATATGATCAATTAAATTGTGAAGCTTACCAGATGAATTGGTACTTGCATCAAGTTGTGAATCCGATACCACCTATTCCAAAACTTTAATAGATTTTTCAATGAGTTTCTTTTCTTCTTATTCTGAATGGGCTAACTCTTGACTGGCCTGCACCTGAAGAGCAGCAGTAGCTATCATTCTCTTAGTTGGAGATATTTGGTCAAAGGGTTTATCAAAATTGATATTTAATTTTGGAAAACTCCCTAGGCTTTGGGTTTTGGTAGTGTCAATTGCCACAAGTACCGAAGTCTCCATAGCCTTACCCTTGTCCTTGTCTGATTCATCTTGTTTCACCTCTTCTTTCTTCTCACCCTCAATAGGTCCAGATTTAACTTCTGTAGGTGTCAGTTGTGCACCGGTGTCACCACTTGGTGCACCATCCTCTACCTCTACTAGTTCCTCATTGTAGCTAGGAAATGAGGAATCATCGCACGTAAATCAAAATACTAATCTAGCTCAATCACAAAAGCTCAAAGGCAATGATCAATCCTAAACACACTCAATAAAGACATGAAAGTAAAACATTCAAAGCTAAAAACCAAGCAAACCAAATGCAGATCTGAATGTTTCCTTCATGCGGCTCCATTGTCCTTCTTTCTTCTCCAAATAGCCTTTGTTTGTGGATCTCACCTTCAAGTGCAAAAAAACTAATGTGAAAGCAAGATTGACATTGGCACAAGAATACTCAAAGCGTGATTGAATTGACGAAGTAATTCAAACAAGTGATTATCCAATAATGTGATTAGTTGGGATTGAAGAAATTCATCCAATTTATAGATAAATTAGAGAAATGATCAAATTAGCATGATTCAATTCAAATGGAAATTACAAAGCAAGAATGTCAATTATGACAATTTATGACAAATTATGCACTTTCTATGCAAAATTGATTGATTGATGATTTATGACAAAATTATGACAACTTTCTATGCAAAAATTGATTGATTGTCAATTATGACAAATTATGACAAATTTCTATGTCATTCCCATGAAATTAGGAGAAAAATAGGAGAGAATTGAAATTAGATGAATTAGAAATTAGAAAATTAGAAAATGAGGAAATTAGGAAATTAGGAATTAGAATTGATGAAAATTAGGAAATTAGAAAATTAGGTAAATTAATTAATAATTTGTCATTTATTAATTAATTCACAAAAAGAGGAATAATTAGCCAATTAAATGAACATTTAATTGCAATGAGAAGACTTAGGATAAATAAATAATTTATTAATCCTAGAGGAAGAAATGACAAACAAGGTTAAATGATTAAAATCATGAAACCCTAAAAGATGAATTAAAAATGCAAGGATGACAATTAGATCTTGATGAAGGATAATTAATGTTGATTCGATTTGATCATGATTCTGACTTGATAAAAGACCAATGCTGACAAATGATTTGATTGATAAATGCGCCAATTGACGAGGAACAATGACTAATTGATCCAAATTGACATAATTGAGACAGACAACGATCGATGACAAATCGATCGCAAAATGACAAGATTGATAGAGAGGACAATAATTGATGACAAATCGATCACATGATGACAAGATTGATAGAGGACAAAACCCTAATTAGGATTGACGATGTCCAAAATGATGACAAATGAACACGCACATTGATGCGACAGGATAAGATCGATCAAAATCATGACTGGAGATTGTTGTCGACAAGACCAAATTCGAAGGCGAGATGAATGAAGAATGCAGAAGAATGACTCGATGCTCGCAAATGATAAAGACCAAGTGCGTGACATACGAGAAATGTTAATGCGATGCAAAAACCTAAAATGAGGCAATGCGCAAATGTTCAAGTATGACCTCGCAAGCGTTGACCATTTTTAGACGTCTACATTTTGCCCCTCTTTGAGACAATGCGATTCTAAGCATCGTTTCAAAGAACAATAATGAAAATGCCCCAGACAATGATAATGACATATGCATGCCCCCTTGAGGAATTGGCCGGAAACATGCAGAAAAGAGGTCAATTGATCAATAAAAGTGATAGAAAATGAGAGGATCGAACAGACTGACAATCGGAGACTAGATGCACGAAGGAAAAGCAATTGAAGGGGAAAAAGACTGTGAGCAGCATAAGATGGAGAGGGTGCACATCCATCTATGCACTGACAAAGATCTATAAATGAGACCAAGAGAGTGAAAATTGTTCATTTGCACTAGCCAAAGAGGAGAATTTGTTGCTCTGGAAAAGGACACTTGCAGAGAGATGGCGAACATTCCAATGGTGGATCACCTTGGAGAACATGTATGCACCTACAGACGACCAGACAACGCGGGAGCAGCGGTATGTATCTCAAAAACCCATATTTTCAATTTCATGAATTTGACTTGCTTGCGGGACATTACGGGGCCCACAGGGGATGCAAAAACTAACTTCTACGCTTGTGTAGGGTGAATTTTGTGCTTGTGTAATGTCTTCTACACTTGTGTAAGGGTACACAGGTGTAGGTTATGTGACATAGGCGCAGGACTCATCACACAGGCGCAGTTGTGCATTGGCAACTCAATTTTGGTCTGAAACGGCATGCAAATGATCTGAAAAGGGGGGATAAGGGTAGGATAGGTTAAAATAGATGAGAAACACCCTGATTTGGCCATGAAACAAGGAAATGCAGCCTGTAGGAGCAAACCCTAATACTGACAAAATGTGCCCCAATTGTGATGCAGAGTTGACAGTATCCATTGATCATGCGGGAGAACCGACCTGACTGCTTCATGCTATGACATAGACTCAGGAGCACGGATAGAGATACATTAGTAGGACTTGGGATATACTATGTCACATTCATGCCTGAGATTAGGGAAAACACAGGACTGCTTACCGCATTGGCAAAGCAATGGCATTCAGAGACTTCATCATTCCATCTGGTGACTGGAGAGGCAACTGTGACACTAGAGGATGTATGGCGCATCCTCTGCATTTTGATACATGGGGAGATGGTAGAGTATGACCCAGTGACAGGGAGAGAGGTGTTGTGCAGAATATTTGAGTGTGACGCAGATGATCTGGATATCGTTGAGAGGGAGATTGGTTGGGAGACCATGGCATCAGAGTACGATAGGCGATATGTGGTGATAGCAGTGGTGATAGCATGCCTACTAGCAGGAGATAGACGAGGACATGGATTCCCTATTGGATGGGGAAGAGTGCTAGAGCGGATGGTGACAAAGGGGATAGTGTATGCATGGGGACCATGTGTACTGGCTATGTTGTATTTTCAGTTGCATCAGATAGCATATCAAGGAGTTCAGACTTTGAGCTGTGGAGTCACACTGTTACAGGTATGGGCATTTGAGCACATAGCCATATGTCGACCGATTACAAAGAGACAGGTAGTACCACATCGACCATATGTGTATTGCTATGGGGGAGCACTGAGACAGGGTCCATTTGGATACATATTGTATTGGCGACATGAGCTAGACAGATTGAGAGAGTTCACATGGAGGCCATAGCTTGATTGCCCAGGATGGTCAAATGATCATGATGAGCTACCATATTGTAGATAAGAGAGATACCTAATTGGACGACCAATGAATCACCAAAGAGTGATTGAGATGTACCTGCCAGAGAGAGTCAGACGACAGTTTGGAGAGAGGCAGGATATACCTAGAAGGACTGCACACTTTGCCTGATCTCATAGAGAGACGAGTCAGTGGGGGAGTATGATTCAGCCACACATAGCATATGCTAACTTCTCACAGCTACAATAGAGACAGTGGGATTGGAGAGCAGATGTGGCGGATGCCGGGACGACAGAGGAGTATGAGAGATGGTTTGCACGACAACTGCCAGTTCCATTGACAGATCTTGATATTCCAGTACCTAGCGACAGGAGGACTTCCCACTCGCGGATGAGGAGGAGGGAGATGATGAGGACGAGGAGGATGAGGGTGGTGATGAGGATGAGAGGGGTGATGAGGACGGAGATGATGATGAGGGGGATGATGATTATGAGCCAGATTCAGCAGATCAGGAGGCATTGCAGGATATACCCATAGAGCCAGAGACAGCGAGGACAGAGGAGATGGAGATGTACAGGGCTACCATAGCAAGTCAGTAGGATCGCATTATGACATTAGAGAGATAGAGTGCCATCTTGAGGATAGAGCATGATCAGTTCAAAGCAGAGATAGCCAAACTCGCAGCGGCTCAAGATACAGCAAGAGTGCAGGCACAGTGAGAAGAACAGAGAGTCACTGAGTTCATTGGGTCGATTAGGGATGTCAGTGCACGTGAAATGGCACAGATGTTGGTAGAGACTGGAGAGGAGATACGCCATTGGAAGACACTATATGAGAGTGTAGTTCCACTAGAGCAGAGAGCAGCATCATATCGGGCACGATCGAGGACAGAGAGCAGGGCACGCTCGTAGAGGTCATTGATTAGCATGGGGGTGAGTGAACCTATGAGAGCACCACAGCCAGGACCAGGAGGGACATCATCTCTGAGACATGGTAGGGATGAGGAGGACAAAGGGAGCACCCAATGACAGAGGCAAGTACTCCTTAGGACAGAGACAAATGTAGTTTGACATTATGTAGTCAGCCTGTGGGCCATACTTAGGACAGATAGTCCAATTTTGTACTCCGATATTATTGTGATATGTGATATGATATGCATTGATATGATGGGATGCAATGTGTTATGACTTATAGTTATTTTTCCATGTATGGATGACTTATGCACTGTTTATGAACATGTATGGATATATTTTTATGTATTTTTGATGCATTTATAATATGAAATGGATAAAATGCTTGATATGATGCTTGATGTGATGCAAATGTACTAACCAATGAATGCAGGATGCAACATATGTGTTTGGAGATCGGAGCACTAGACCAGACTGACTATCCGAATGGACGGAAGAAATGTCAGTAAGAAGAAATGAGACAAAGGACAATTAGAGACGAAGAAAAACTTGCTTTCAGTAATGCACTTTGTAGGTGAGAACCTTTATTTTAATATAGAAAAATGGATGCGTAGCATCGTGGCATTGAAGGCCAGAGCTAAAATGCAACCCTTTTTGCAACAGACACATCGCAGACAAAAAGCAATCACAACAAAAAAAGAAAGAGACCATGAACCATCCCGGTCACTCTAAATCACTCAGTGACATCATTGAGCAACATAGGAACATGATTGAAGATAAATCAATAAAAGATAAGATGCACAAATTCAAACAAATCAAACAATCATCTTGATCTTCATTGTCAAAAGTTGAAAGTGCTGAGAAGATGATCATGTTGTCTGGTTTCAGGACATGTGGTACCCCATCTAAGACAAGACACAGTCTAGTTTCAAGTATACCACACCCTGTATAAGACCCATGATAGTAGTGACAAGGACAAATGATATTGATTTTGAGGTTGATTGATTGATATGACAATTTTGATCAGTTTGAATGTCTGGTTTGATTGAACAGTTCATCTGTTAATGCATGATTTCAGTTTAAAGCACAATGTTTGATTGCATGTCATTGGAGGGAGGCTTAGTGATCTGTCTATGCACAAAGGGATGATTTATTGCAAAATGCTTGTTTTTTGGATTTTAATGTTTTGAAAAAAAAAATTTGTTCATTTTTTTTAGGACATTATTTGATTTGTTGGAGTTTTTTCAGGACATTTTTTTCAATTTTTTTTTTGGTTTTATTACAGGACATTTTTCAATTTTTTTGAATTATTTTAGGACATTTTTCAATTTTTTTGGTTTATTTCAGGACATTTTTCAATTTTTAGGATTATTTCAGGACATTTTTCAATTTAAAAGTTCCAGTGATTGATCATGACAAGGGTAACGCACCCAATGCACATCTGAAAGACATATATAGACCAGGAATAGCTAGAGGTCATGACAAAGATAGACATGATAAACCGGCCGAGAGAAAGCATAGCTAGAGGTCATGACAGATGATGGAGCAATGATCTCATTACTCATGGTGCCTGTTTGCCAGGTTTTCACCATGGTACTTGCCCAAAGCGCCTGTTTGCTAGGTTTTCACTAGAGGGTGAATCATTTTTCTTTACTCTTTTGCTCTCTTTTTTTTTCTTTGTTTTTCACTTTTTTTTGTATTTTTTTGTATTTCTTGATTTTTTGTATTTTTTGCTTTTTTGATTTTTTTTGTATTTTTTGCTTTTTTGATTTTTTGTATTTTTTCAAGATCATACTTGAGGAAATGCTGATAGAAAATTATGCTCAGTACTTGCGAAGATGCATGCTATTGATAGGATCAGACAAAGGTTCACCTTTTGGAGTGGCCAGTTGATATGCCCCCGAGCCATAGGCTACAGTCACTATGAAAGGCCCAACCCAATTAAGTTCAAACTTGCCTTTGATGATGTCAGTAGACTGTGCATTCTTGGGGTTTGCCTTTAAAACCAGATCTCCCACTTCGAAGTGTCGCCCTTTGACCTTCTTATTATAAGAGCGACAGAGACAGTTTTGATATGCTTGCAAATGTGTCAGGGCTGTCTAATGTTTCTCATCTAACATCTCAAGCTGATGCAATCAAGAGACTCTGTGCATCTCATCATCTATCAGATGTTGCAAGGAAACATGCAAGGAAGGAATCTCCACTTCCAAGGGTAAAATGGCTTCCGCACCATACACCAAGGAATAAGGTGTTGCGCTAGTAGGTGTGCTGATAGAAGTGTGATAGGCCCATAGTGCTGGATTCAACTATACACGCCAATCACGACTAGCGTCATTGACAACCTTTTTCAGGATCTTGATAATGGTTTTATTTGATGCTTCGGCTTGACCATTTCCCTGGGGATAGTATGGACTAGAGAAACAGTGTTGGATATGAAACTTTTCACAGAGTTCCTTGACATCTTTATTCTTGAAGGGTCGACCATTATCTATGACTATGGCAAGGGGAACCCCATATCGGCATATGATATAATTCGGTAGGAATTTTGAAATTTGCACACCAGTGATATAGGTCATGGGGATAGCCTCGATCCATTTTGTAAAGTACTCAGTGGCTGTAATGATGAACTTGTGTCCATTTGTAGATGTCGGGTGAATCTTGCCAATAAGATCCAATCGCCATTGAGAAAAGGGCCACGGAGATATGACAAAATGTAGTTCTTGGGCTGGTGCATGAATATAATTCCCATGGATCTGGCACTTGTAGCACTTCTTAACAAAATCGTGAACATCTTTTCCCAGAGTGGGCCAATAATACCCAGCACGAATCAACTTTTTGGCTAAGCTAAGACCATTGAAATGGCCCCCACATATACCATCATGAACCTCGTGTAAAGCCATTTGTGCTTCATTAGAATCTAAACCCCTGAGGAGGGTATGGTCAAAGGAACGACGGTAAAGGGTGTCGGCAATAATGACATATTTGGCTGTCTGTCAGATGAAGGCTCAGCATTGGTTAGCGGAAAGGTTAGGTGGTAAGGTTTGGGTTTTTAAATATTGATATACATCATTGTACCACAGGGAGTTAGGACCAACAAGAACGCACATCACATCTGTTGTCGGAATGTCAAAAGAAGGGACAAGCAGCTACTCAACCAAAAATTCACATTTGTCCATATTATGAGGCATATTTAACATGGAAGCAATCGTAGCCATCGCACCTGCTGACTTGTTTTGCATTCTTGGAACTTGACTGAAATGGATAGCCGTGAATTTTATCTTGAAGAAATCTACCATATGCTTATAGGGAATAAGCTTTTCATCTTTTGTTTCGTAGTCATCATTCACTTGACGGATGACTAATTGAGAATCTCCATAGACTTGTAAATGTGTGATGTTCCAGTGGACTGCTACTCGGAGTCCTGTGACCAGTGCTTCATACTCTGCAATGTTATTGGTACAATGGAAAGTTATTCTGTAGGACTTGGGAATAGCATCACCTTGAGGGGTGACAACCAATATGCCTGCTCTGGACCCGAACTTGGTATGGGACCCATCAAAGTATAACTTCCATTCATTAGAAGATGTAAGAGCAAAGACTGATTCATCTGGAAAATCTGTCAACATGGGATGATCATCATAAATAGGAGCCTCTGCAAGTTGATCAGCTATGACTTGTCCTTTTATTGCCTTTCGCTCCATATACTCAATATCAAATTCACTAAGGATCATCACCCACTTGGCTAGGCAACCCGTCAAAGCTGCTCTGTTAAGAAAATATTTCAAGGGATCAATTTTTGCAACCAGCAATGTTTGGTGATTTAACATATAGTGTTGAAGCTTCTATGTTGCAAAGACCACTGCTAAGCATGCCCGTTCAATAGTTGAATAATTTAGCTCATAGCCTACTAGTGTCCGGCTGATATAATAAATAGCTCGCTCTTTACCGTTCTCATCTTGTTGAGCCAAGAGAACTCCTAGTGTCGTTTCAGTTGCAGAAATATACAATATAAATGGCTTTCCTTCTATAGGAGGCATTAGGATAGGCGGTGATAGCAAATAGTCCTTGAGAGCTTGAAAGGCTTATTGACATTGCTCAGTCCATTTAAAAGCGACTCCTTTATGCAATAGGTGTTGGAATGGATGACATTTGTCGACCAACTGAGCTATAAACCGGCGGATTGACTGGAGCTTTCCTTGCAGACTTCTTAATTGCCAGAGATTGGAAGGAGGAGGCATATCCATTATTGCTTTAACCTTGGCAGGGTCGACTTCAATGCCTCTATGAGAAACAATGTATCCTAGTAATTTACCAGCTGTGACACCAAAGACACACTTCTTCGGATTAAGTCTGAGCTTGTAGTTTGCCATTCGGTCAAAGATTGGGCCTAGGATGGCGCGATGACTATCTCTAGTGACAGATTTGCATAACAAGTCACCAACATAGTCCTCCATCAAAGTATGCATGAAATCATGAAAAATTGTCGTCATCACTCTTTGATATGTTGCGCCTACATTTTTAAGACCAAAGGGCATCACATTCCAGCAGTAGGTACCCCAAGCACAAGTGAATGTAGTCTTATGTTGGTCTTCAGGAGCAATGCGAATTTGGTTATAGCCGGAGAAACCATCCATCAATGAGAGCATCTCATATCCAGCAGTCATGTCAACTATAATGTCTATGTTTGGTAGTGGAAAATCATCTTTAGGGCATGCTTTATTGAGATCCCTAAAATCTGTATAGATTCTGATGCCCCCAGTCACTTTGCTAACTGGTACTAAATTTGAAATCTAGTCTGCATAATCAATGGGTCTGATAAAGCCCACATCTAGTAATTTTTTCAGTTCTACCTTGACCAAAAGAGCCACCTGGGGATGCATCTTTCTAAGTTTCTGTTTGATAGGCTTGGCATCTGCTTTTAATGGCAAGTGATGAAGGACTAATTCGGGATCAAGGCCAGACATATCTGCATAGGACCATGCAAAGTTGATCTTCTTCTCAAGAAAGAAATTGACAAAATCTATCTTTTCCTGTTTTGATAGAGAAGCAGCAAAATGAATGACCTTAGGGTTGTCAGGTGTACCCAAATTGATTTCCTTGGTCATTTCCACAAGCAATGTTGATTTATCCTAACTTGATAGGGGTATGTCCACTCTTCCACCTTTGGGAGCCTCAGAGAGGTTTTCACCCACAGGTACGTCTTTTATTTTTACTTTTGTATGATCAGAGAGTGCCTTACGATTTTCACTCAAAGACCTATTCTTTTGATTTTTTTCTTTTTCTTTTCTTTTTTCATTTTGATGACTGGAAGATGGAGTTGACTCCCCAAAATATGTTGTGGAATCCAGATTAATACCAAATCCTGCCTTATGATCACCTTGTGTTATGCCTTCCCGTAGTCCAAGGAATTCTGCAATTACTTCATCATTTTGAAAACAATCCAATGTGAGTGGTTCTTGTTGGTCATGTTGGATAAGCTGGGGATAGACGGGGGGCATGTCATCATCAGTTTTAAGGAGAGAGAGGGCTAAGATGGTAAAGATGTAAACATCCATGGTATCACTCTCAGAATTGCTCGTATCTGATTCGGAGCTTGGGTCCCAGAATGACTCTATCCAAGCCTTAGGACATGTTTTAGGGAGGGGAGTTATTTCATATTTGTCTTCCATAGGCAAATTATCAGGGTCAAGGAAAATATTGTCAAGGGCATAGGAACTAGAAGAAAAAGAGCTCCACTCCCATTCATTGGAATCAGTTTCGGGTCGGGTATCCTCAGGTGTTATTTCATCATCAGAGTTACGCCCTTTTCCACACGTGGTCACTTTGGTAGATGAGGATCCAATTCGCAATGGTACAAAACCTAACCCTAAAGTTGGAGGTCTCATCTCGAGTATAACAGGTTCTAGCCTTCCTTTCATGTCCTGGCCTAAGCCACTACAGCCATCATATCCTTTCTTCTGCAACATAGTAAATCCCTTGTCGTATAGTTCCACCAGCAACCTGACAGGTGGGGTCTCAGTTGGATCCTTATAAAGCCAATCTATGACACCATCATCTAAAGTTTCTTTGTCAAGTTCATCCCATCTTGTAAATGTAGTGGGAGGTTGATATTGAATAACTACCTTGGGTTCCTTTTGCAACAAATGTGGTTTTCCATACGATTTTGGAGATATTGGTAAATTCCCGATCAGGAATGTTTGATCCATTGAATATTCTCCGCATCCTTGGTCCTGTATCTTCAATTTTCCTTTGACAGCTTCTAACAATTCCTTAGGGTCCACATAACTATGTGAGTGGGCCTCTCTATTGACTGGGACTTGTTGTTGAGGGGAATCCTTTAGAGTAGCACAAAATTGAAAGGGATTAGGATCTCCTGGAATTGTTATCTCAGTTCCATTGTAAGGATATTTTAAACATTGATGATAGGTGGATGGAACTGCTTTCATTGCATGGATCCATGGACAGCCAAGAATCATGTTGTAAGGGAGATCAAGGTCTAAGACTTGCAAGAAAGTGTTTTCTATCACTGGACTGACTCTGATAGGTAAGGTAATTATCCCTTTAGATGGGCTCTTGGCATCATCATATGCTTTGATTGTTATTCTTCTGGAAGCATCAATGTCCTTTTCTGTATAAGCAAGGCCAATGACCACTCTCAAGGTACAAATATTAAGACCTGCTCTACCATCTATCAAGACTCATCGGATTTTGCAATTATGGACAAAGACTTCAAGGTGTAAAGGATCATTATGAGGGAGCTTATTAGGTGAGATATCATTGTCAGAAAATGCAACATTTTGGGAAACAGCTAGATGTCCAATTTGGGCTTGAAATTGGTCAACATCAATGTCTGTCGGGATAGTGGACTCCACTAAAGCTTTATCTAGGACTGCACAATGCATGGGGGACATTTTCAACAACTCAAGGATCGATATTTGTGCAGGTGTCTTACCTAGATGATCCAAGAGATTATACTGACTTGCAGGAGTTGGTTTGGAGGAACTGCAGGAGCTCCTTTCAGGACTATTTTGGATCGACGAGTGGTGACTGCGCAAGAAGGATCTTGTCCCTTTATTCTTAGGGTGGCAACATACTCATTTGACACGCTAAAACAATTGATGACATTATTATAACCAGTATTTGCATAATTTTCTGTTTGGGTAGAGTTTGAAGAAGACGCTTTACCCTTGTCATGATCAAGAAAAGGAGTTTTGAAAATTGTATGATCAGTGTTAGAGGTCACGTTGGGTGGATCTACCTCAATTACTCCTTGCTCTAACAAGTCTTGAATCATGTGTTTCAATTGAAAACATGACGCGGTTTTATGTCCTTTTGACTGATGGTATTCACAATATGCATTATCATTCCACCAATGCGGTTTTACCACTGGTTCTGCCTTGATATCTGGTAGCTTGATAAATTTTGCTTGTATTAATTGTTTCATTACTGATTCAATAGGCTCTCCCAATGGCGTAAACTATCGAGGAGGTCCATCCCTCGATCGGAAAGGTTTGCATTGCTGATTTTGTTGTTGACCTTGTTGTTGATTATATTGTTGAGTGTATTGTTGAGTATGCAGTTGGTATTGCGGCTGTTGAGTAACATTGGTCATTGGTGTTTGATTTTGTTCCATAGTTGACATATTAGGAACACTCAATTTCTTGATTGTGAACGGGGGTTGATTTGCATTCACCACTCTTGCATCAACAACTCCATCATTAGTGACATTCTTATTTTTATACCAAAATCTGTTTCTATCCCCCGAATTGGTTGTGTTGTCACTATCTTTGTTAAGCTTAATGATTCCTTTGGCTACAAGAGTAGTTTCAATGTTCATCCCTTTCTTAATGAGTTTGTCAATAGTACTAGGACTTTTCAATTTTAGTTCATACATCATTTATGGGACCAAATTTTGGATGAACAAATTCACTTGTTGTTCTTCAGGTATATCTAGGGAAGAACGACTATACAAGCTTCGCCATCATTGCAAGAAAGTCACTAATGGTTCACCTTTCTTTTGCTTGGTGTTGCATAAATCTGACATGGTCACGTCACTATCGATGTTGAAGGCAAAGTGAGATATAAACTTTTGAGCCAATTCAGACCAAGTCTTTATGTTTCCTAGCAGATGCGAATACCAATCCATGGCTTGTCCCATGAGACTTCGTGCAAATAAGCACATTAAATATGTTTCCTCATAACTCACTTCAGTACATGCCATGAAAAATGCTCGAATGTGATCTTTTGGATTGCCATTCCCTTTATATTTCTCAAAATTAGGTGCCTCAAAATGCTTAGGGAATGGAGGCATGTATAAGCTCTTGTCAAATGGATTAGGACATAAATCTTGATCCGTATACAGTTTTTTTGTTCCTTTGGTTTCCAATGCATCAACTTGTCGTTGCAACTTCTCAAGTTGTTGCGCAATTGTGTCAGATTTTGGAGGTCCATCATTAATCCCAGTGGGTACTCTTTGTCGATACATCATGTTTCCGATCGGTTGTTGATGCTTTGAAATTGCCATCTTTGGTGTCTTCGGCATATAATGTTCTTAGTACATCTCTTGTTGTTGTGGTTGTGCCATGCCTTGATATTGACATTGTTGTTGTGTTTCTTGTAGCCTAGGTGGATATTGCAATTGAGGGTGTTGTTGATATTGCACAGGCGCCAATTGCGATTGTGAAGTATGATAGCTTGTTTGTCTTGGCACATATTGAGGCACATGTTGTTGTTGATGCTGACGAATTGGAATTTGCTGACTTTGTGCCAATTGTTGTCATCGCGGTGTAAATCCCATCATTTGCAAAAAACTTTGTTTGGGTGGTTTTTGTTGTTTCTCCTTAAGATGGGGTATGGCACTTGCATTAACTTGTTGTGTTGTTTGTCCAATCCATTGTGATGGTTGCAAGTTTGCATTAACTTGTAATGAAGCAGAAGGCCCTGCAATTTGTTGTCGAATGCGATATTGTTGTTGTTGTGCATTGTTTGTTTGCACATTCGATTGTACCTTTTGTGTATTACTCAATTGTTGCAACATTTGTTGTTGGTGCAAACCACTATCCATAGCTCTTTGTGTCGCCATTATTGAAGGATTTGTCACAATAGTATTTGGCAAATATATTGAACTTAACGGGACATAAGAACTTTGTTGCATTGTGGAATTATTTTGGACATTGGTGATATCAGGCATCCCAGTCGTGAAGCTTTCTTGCATCTTAGATTTTGATCCAATTTTATGCATGTAAGGAACCACTTCTTGTTGAGGGATAGTTGCCAATGTTTGCGTGGTCTTCATTTGATCTTGTGTTACAGGTGTTGTGTTGAATAATGGATTATTTATTGTCTCAAATGGTGATTTTTGAGAAATAGTCACCGTCAATGCTTTTGAAGCACATTTACTCATCAAGGTAGGTTGAACCTCCTGTTGCACATTTTCTTCATTTGGATGTGGAGAGAAACTTAATAGCTCACCGCCTTGTTGTGTTTGCACATTAATTTGCTCATTTGAGGAAGCCACATTACTCATCATGTTAAGATATTTTTGTGGGAACATTTTAAAGAACTTGTTCAAGAATTTATCCATCTTTTTTGTCAATTTGGGATCTTGAAGGAACATGTCAACATCATCAGAAGCATCAGAATCTGATGAAGAATCTAGTTGGACATTTGGATTCATTTCTTGTTGAATGCCTTGATCTGAACCAAATCCTTGTGAAAGAGTTTGTTCCTCATGTAATGTTTGAATTTCGTGTTGCAGGTTTCGTTGACTCCAATCAAAAGGTGTATTTCCTCTTGGTGTTGGTGGAGCACTCCCATGTCCTAGTTTCATGGGTACAAATACTAGTTCATATAATGGAGGTGGTCCAAGTTGAACCATTCCATATGGTGGTAATGATGTGTTTGATGAACCTTCAATTTGCACTGTTTGACTAGTTTAAAACTGCAAATTTGCTATGTTGTCAATGGGTTGATATGTTGGTTCGCCCATCTTTTTAGATTTTGACCTTGTTTCAATAGGCATGTCACTATGCAAATGCAATATTTTTGGAATTTTTCAAGGATAATATATGATATGCAACTAAATGCAAACTAAATAGATGAAAATGCAATCTATGACAAGAATGCAACCTATGTTTTTGGTTGTTTTTTAATATTTTGACAAACTTTTGAATGCAAATCTAAAAGAGACCCTTAGGAAATTGAAATGATGTCTAGACCTCAAAGGACAAAGTGACAATGTCTCCCCTATATGCTTGGATACTAAGCTAGGTTTGACGAAATGACATTGATGACAAAAGGACAAAAGGTTTGATAAGGTCTAGACTTCCTAACAATGACTTAGGGTTTATCAAAGATTTGGATTACTCAAGTATGACAAAACCTGGTTTTGACACTATATGCAAAGGGAAAATTACTATGCAAATGACCTTAATATGATATGATAATGACCTAAGCTTAATGAAGAGACCTAGGGTATGCAAATATGAATGAATGACAATGGTATTACTCTAACGCAAGAGGACATATGTAAATGGATGACCCTTATTGATATGCAAAGGAGTATGACCTAGATGAAACTTAACCTTGATAGTTAACAATGACTTTGCAAAATGCAAACCTAAGATGAACCTAAATCTAAGTGACATGCATGTTGAGACAAGATTTTTGAACAATGTTTGACAACCATGTTTGAAGATGTGTTTTGAACTTTGTTGGATGAAATGTTCTTGTGTTTAACCTTGTTTTGAATCAATTTGTCTTGCTTTTGAAATGAGATGCAATTCAACTTTTGACAAGCAAAGAAGACAAGATATTTTCACTTAGACTCAAGACAATCATGCTCATTCACATATTCCTTATGGTGGGCAAGGACATTAGGTACTTGAGAGGTAGACTCATTATGGGATTCAAGGAGAATACATAGATGCTTGACCCCACGGGCTCCCCTCCACGGTACTCACTTCTCAGGGCAGCCAAGCATCAATCCCCATGGAAATCTCCCCATGGCAAACTTAGTATCTCTTCCAAGTATCCGAACTTGTCCTTCTCAAGCAACTAGAAGGGTTTTTGGCCTCTAAAAACAAGGTGTTTAGTAATGATTTCTATTAAGTGTTACTCCTTGGTGTCATGCAAGCGTGATTGAGACATTAAGCCCACCAAGATACCAAACAAATGTAGTCGCACAAGCATGATTTAGACCATGAGGCCCTACTTAGATGTTGATATGAGAAAGAGTTCAAGGGTCATCACTTCCCAAGTAACTACAATTCCCACATAACCCTTCCTTCAAAGCTTTCGCTCATCAGGTATTTGTTTATAGTGAGTTAGAATGCCAAGGTATTATAGTCGTACTCACTTTGGGTTGTTCCCTTCTCACAATTGTCACTTGCTGGCAAAATCAAATGGTCGGGAAGGCAGGCCCTCTAAAGGTGACACATAATCAAAAGCATGAGCATGGTATTGAAGATCTGGATTTCTGATCACCCTAAGAAGGATGAGAGCATACTCTCCTACTCCAATATCAAACTCAACAATCAAAGCAAACATATATTCATTCCATCCTATTTAGAAATCATACTAGGTGCCTAAATATTAATTGCAAACACAAAGTTTAGTTGTAATCCAAGGCAACCTACAAAACCCAAGTCAGAAGTTTGATATGTTTAGTCTTTAACTATCGAATCTGCATAAAACATGTTAGTAGTTTCATTTGTTGTCTTTGTCATGCATATGCCAAGGTGCTGCACAGAGAATCAGTACCAAAAACCAAAAAGTAGAAAACAGCATGCAAAACAAAACAATTTTCAAGTAAAAACTCTGCTTTTTTACCTCTATTTCTGGACTTTACACAGGCGCAGAATGCATGACATAGGCACAGAATGCTAGACATAGGCACAGAATGTCCTTGACACAGGTGCAGAATGCTTGACACGGGCGCAGATTGTCTCACACAGGCACAGAAGTTCCCAGAAAACCCTACATTACCCTGTTTCTTGGGTTTTTGACCTGCACATCAACTCAAAAGCACTCAAAAGCATGGTTAGGGGGTTAGTTCATGTCGGGTTCACCAATTAATGTAGCTAGGAAATGAGGAATCATTGCACGCAAATCAAAATACTAATCTAGCTCAATCACAAAAGCTCAAAGGCAATGATCAATCCTAAACACACTCAATAAAGACATGAAAGTAAAACATTCAAAGCTAAAAACTAAGCAAACCAAATGCAGATCTGAATGTTTCCTTCATGCAGCTCCATTGTCCTTCTTTCTTCTCCAAATAGCCTTTGTGTGTGGATCTCACCTTCAAGTGCAAAAAAACTAATGTGAAAGCAAGATTGACATTGGCACAAGAATACTCAAAGCGTGATTGATTCGACGAAGTAATTCAAACAAGTGATTATCCAATAATGTGATTAGTTGGGATTGAAGAAATTCATCCAATTTATAGAAAAATTAGAGAAATGATCAAATTAGTATGATTCAATTCAAATGGAAATTACAAAGCAAGAATGTCAATTATGACAATTTATGACAAATTATGCACTTTCTATGCAAAATTGATTGATTGATGATTTATGACAAAATTATGACAACTTTCTATGCAAAAATTGATTGATTGTCAATTATGACAAATTATGACAAATTTCTATGTCATTCCCATGAAATTAGATGAATTAGAAATTAGAAAATTAGAAAATGAGGAAATTAGGAAATTAGGAATTAGAAATTGGGAATTAGAAATTGATGAAAATTAGGAAATTAGAAAATTAGGTAAATTAATTAATAATTTGTCATCTATTAATTAATTCACAAAAAGAGGAATAATTAGCCAATTAAATGAACATTTAATTGCAATGAGAAGACTTAGGATAAATAAATAGTTTATTAATCCTAGAGGAAGAAATGACAAACAAGGTTAAATGATTAAAATCATGAAACCCTAAAAGATGAATTAAAAATGCAAGGATGACAATTAGGTCTTGATGAAGGATAATTAATGTCGATTCAATTTGATCATGATTCTGACTTGATAAAAGACCAATGCTGACAAATGATTTGATTGATAAATGTGCCAATTGACGAGGAACAATGACTAATTGATCCAAATTGACATAATTGAGACAGACAACGATCGATGACAAATCGATCGCAAAATGACAAGATTGATAGAGAGGAAAATAATTGATGACAAATCGATCGCATGATGACAAGATTGATACAGGACAAAACCCTAATTAGGATTGACGATGTCCAAAATGATGACAAATGAACACGCACATTGATGCGACAGGATAAGATCGATCAAAATCATGACTGGAGATTGTTGTCGACAAGACCAAATTCGAAGGCGAGATGAATGAAGAATGCAGAAGAATGACTCGATGCTCGCAAATGATAAAGACCAAGTTTGTGACATAGGAGAAATGTTAATGCGACGCAAAAACCTAAAATGAGGCAATGCGCAAATGTTCAAGTATGACCTCGCAAGCGTTGACCATTTTTAGACGTCTACAGTCATTAGCTTTTGTAGGCTCATCTGTAACATAATCTGAAATTTGTTGTTCACCAATGTTCTAAGTATCCTCTTTTATATTTACATTGTCTATCAGAGGATCTTCTGACTAAGTGGCATTATTTTGAGTGGGAGTATCTATAAGTTGGTTCTCAGTGAGAAACTTTTTCCAGATTTCACTGGTCTCTCTCCTTATTTCTTCAACTTTGTCAACCATCAAACTGTTAACCCTGTGTTTACTTTTGATTCCTTCTTATTTGCCAACAAAATTAATCTATCAATTTCTTCTATTGTGATACTGGTGCACTGATTAACCTGTTCACTCTCATTTATTTCTCTGTCCATTTGGCTAGCAGATTTTCTCCTAGCATCAATTAGGTTGTACAAATATTTGGGAAGATATTTTTCTAACTCAATTAACGCCTTACTAAATACATCCATATACAAAATTATTGCTTCCTCAATCTGCCTCTGATCCTTATCATCTATATTTACATAATATACAGGGATGTTCTTTACATTTCCATCTTTAATAATCTCATCAATTAATTCCTGAGTAGATAATGGAGGATTAATATGATACTTTGTTTTGGAAGATTTCATCTTACCAAATTCTATGGCCTCATCCAGATCAGACATTGTCTTATTTCCTTTCTTAAGCTGGCATGTTGGTTCAGGTTCAAATCTATCCTTCTTCTTCTTATGCACAACCTTCTCACCACTCGATTGGGGTTTCCAGATCACCCTAGAAAATTCACCTGTCTTTGGTGCCTTGTGAATATCTGAATTAGAGTTTGTCTCTGATTGCACCGATGAAATAGCTACACATTATCTTTGTGTCTTATGTTTCTTCCTCAAAAACACCTTTGCCCTTTGCAGATACACCAAAGGGTTCAGCATCAGTAGTAGGTGTCTTCACCGGAGCTGGATAAGGTCCTGTTACCTTTATATTAACAGGAGCAGATGCAAGCTTCTGTTTCTTTTCCTTTTCAGTTGCATCCCTTGCTTCCCTAGCATCCTTGACTCTCTCCTAGGGATGGCCTTCCTCAACAAGAATATCTTCAAAAATCTTCGCCACCTTCCTCTTCCTTGCCAGTTCAGTGAATTTGGAGTGTAACTCCATGACTTCTCTTTGCAAGTTCTGAACCTCTAGTCCTCCTTGCTGTCTTCTGAAGAATTTAGCAAGTGTTGAACATATGCTTCCAAGGTAGCCTCATCGACCTCATACCCCATTGGCATTATCCAAATAGTCTGGGGTTGAACTGCTTCCATTAGACATTCATTCGTATTCACCATAAAGCATATTGTCCCCTCATATTTCTTGACAATTTGTTTGGGGATTCACACTCTTTGCTTCATTTTATCCTGGAAAGCTTTGCAGAAAGCCCATAATGCAGCATTATGATTATCTTGATTTCCAAGACTGTCAAGTCCTTGCTTAATCTATTGCGCAACCGGTCTGTCATAAGCCCACTGGACTCTGTTGGTTCCGAGAATTTGGTTCATGAAGTATAGGGCCAAACAGATAATCAAATATCCAAATTTAAAAACATGTTTTTCATCTTGTTTAATCTTCTTCAAATTTATCAGCAGCTCCTCCAACAACACACTGCATAGGTCATAATGACCATGTTCCTTAACCATTTTGTAAGCAACATGAATTGCGGTGTTGGAAACTGATTTCAGTATGTTGGATTGATACACTTTATACCCAACCACCATAGCAGAAAACTTAACATCATCTTCCTTTATTGTATTGATCTTCATTGATCTCCCATCAAATTCTGCATTGGTTAGCTTGTTCACAGTAGGATTTGTAACCTTTTGTAACCCTGGCTTCTCATTGGTTTGATTCAAACAGGTAACTGCCTTAATTGCTTCCACAGAGGTCTTGTAAGGTTTGTCCAGCCACATAAATTCAGCATGGATCTTTCTCAGCACATATCTAACCCACTCCTTCTCATCAAAAATTGAAAAGTTCACAAATTGGGTGAAACCCTTTTTCTTCAGTTGTGCAAATTTTGGCTTAGGATTGCCGATGTCATCCATGATTTTGTCAGTATACGTGTCCAATATGTCTTATGAGTTGGTTTCTTCAATTTCATAGTGAATATAAGCTCGAACATCATCGACATGCAGAACTCCATGTGGAATGAAAGAAAATGCTCCAACCAGGTCGTCCTCCATGGACTTGTAAGGGTGTTTCTTGAATGCAGGATGAGTCATGTCCTTAACCTCAACCACCCATGGAGTAGCAATGGAAGATGTTGATTCCATTTTAAAATCTCAAAAAAATGCTTCAAGAAATACCTTAACCAACTGTCGGATGCCCTAGATCGCTTCGTCGGATTTCTTTAAGCTCTTTGATCACCTTGCTCTTTAGCTTGAAAACACTATTCGCAAAGTAAAGAATGATTCTCATGTTTTCCCTTTTAACTTTGCAAACCCTAATTTCACTTTGAAATAAATGCACCTCAAATATTCAACCAAATGCCATGTTCAGCTATCGGATACCAAAATCAACCATTTGAGTTCCAGATATCAATTTTCATATGTAATCCATTGACCATAGATCTAATCAAAGGGGTACTGCAAGATTTGCATTGATTTGCCTCCCCTAAGGCCAAAAGCCCTAGTTACCAGATGAAGATTTTGCATCAGATTCAGGTACAGGTCCATTATCTACCTTATATTCATCCTTCTTTACCCACATCTTCTTATGCTAATCTCTCATCTCTTCCACTTTCACTTTACCCTTCTCATCTGATTTATTCTTGTCTACTGGAGCACTGTTTTTACTTCTGCAAAATTTTGCAATGTGGTTGATTTTATTGCATGCTCTACAAACAACATTATTCTTAATAGGTCTGAAGTTCATTTAGTTTTGTCTTGTCCTGCACTGATTAGAGATATGTCCAAACATTCCACAGGCACGGCATCTTTTGTTCTGAAATATATTTATTACTGCTCTACACACATTTGACTCATGTCCAATATTATTGCATATGAAACACTGACCGGTAAAGGTAGAAACATTATTCATATTGTTCATCATATTGTTATTGTTAATCATTCCATTATTCATCCTACTTCTGCACTAACTCGCCATATGACCAAATTTGTTACAAGTAAAACATCTACCATTCAATCTATGAGCATTAGGTTGTGTTACTAGAGGTTTCTTGGTCTTCTTCTGATTAGGTTTAGCATTGCCTTTTCTAGATCTAGAGGATTCACCTTTCTCAAATCCTAGGCTTCACATATCCTTCCAATGTCTTTGACTTTTGAGCATCTCATCAAGTCTTGTTGAACTAGCTTTAAATTTGTCCTTGTAAATTCATTGGCAGTAGCAAGATCATCCCTCAAGGTAACAATCTATCTTTCAAGCTCTTGACCATTATTTCTTGATTGTGTCAGCACAAGCTTCAACTAATCATTCTCATAGGTAAGCCCGAAGCATTCATCAACTCTTTCCTTCAATGATTGTGCCAGATTCTCCTCATTCTTCTTCTGGTCCTCAATCTCCTTAGTCAGTCTCATCACAATGGATAGCATCTCATTATTCAAAGTAGCATTCTCTCTCTCAAACTTGTTGACCTCATTAGCTTCATCCTGGTATTCCATGATCTGATCTTCTTTCTCCTTCAACTTGTCCATTAATTCCTTCCTCTTTTCTCTGCAGATACTTACTTGAACCTTCAGCTCACTAATGAATTCATCAGCAGCATTTAGATTCTTCTTCAAGGTACAGACCTCACTTCTAGTAGCATCAAGATCCTCAAGGTCCACATTGAGTTGTCTCTGGAAACCTGAATCCATTGAATCAATCTCTCAAATCTTCCTCAAGCGGTTAAGCTTCCTCAGAGGAACTAGGATTTGATACCAATTGTTAGAATCAGAGATCACTGAGAGAGGGGGTGAATCAGTGATCTACTAGAAGTTAAAACCACAAACTTATTCTTTATCCATCGGTTAACAATACATAACAGATAAGAACATAAACATGCAACAATAAAAACACAAATCCACAACACCGAAATTTTACATGGAAACCTAGAAAGGGAAAAACCACAGTGGGGCTGGAACCCACAATATTCATATATTATGGCTAGGATTACATAAATATTATATAGATGGGAATGCACTTGCATTCAGGCTCACTACCTAGAGCTCATTGCTCAATAAAGTTTCCCGGAGGGCTACAACCCTCAAGGAAGTCTCACTGACTTACAATTTGTTTACAATGTGTAAATATAATGAAATAAACTCTTAATCAACATTTGACAATGCAAAAATGAGTTTCGATTAGGCTCTGAATCTTTGACTATCTCTGTTTTTCTAAATATTTTGTCTTTGTCTCACCCAGCTATCAGTTGATCTGAAAGAAAAATATACGAGTGAAACTGCGCGCAATCGCACCAAAACGAATCACCACACATACAACATATCAAAAATCAATCGCTAAAGCAATCTTTCATATCCGGTCTTGCCATAAAAACAATCTCCTTCAAGTTGGTTTCAATAAGTGTAACGTGTAGATCAAGTCAACTTCAATCATGAACAAAACATAGCACCAGACTAAAATATTATAATAACACATTTCCTAAAGGTCTTCTATATCATCGAGATAACAAAACTAATCACCAAAAACACTGTAATCACCGGAGATCATTTCGGATCAAAGCCTTATTCAAATACCCTATTTTGTCATGTTTTGTCAGTTAATTGTCTACCAATTACCTCCATCTTATAGATAAGCTGGATCACGACTATCGAATTGAATAACCAAGAAGATTTTGCATCAATGAAAACACTAAACAAATAATCAACCACCAAAAGTCTCCTGAAATCAACGGATGAGTGTTAATCACCAACAAGGCTTGAGTCTCTTAGGTTGAGGATTCCCCTTGACTCTTACCTTTCCCAACTATAAACTTGAATTTGGGAGCCTTCGAGGTTGTTGTGTCATGTCTATTATTCATTCTTAATTCAGAAGTCTTTCCCATGGGCCTTGCATTATCATCTTAAGATCCAGTCTGGGAAGGCTTCAACTGAATACCTTGCTGAGTTAGCCAAACATTGGTATTGCTAAGAATATTTTGGAAATTGGTCCTTATGGAAGTGTTTTATTTTTGGGACCATTGAATCAGATGCAAAGGTGAATCAACAACTTTGTTCTTATCATACATAGGATCTAAGATGTCACCATCATGCTCAAAATATTTAGGGATATTCGCAAGATTTAGGTTCTCAATTTGTTCCACTGTCAAATAGTAGTAGTCAAGCCTCTTGATATCCTCTTTAATCCTATAGTCAATCCACACATCCTCTACCTAATGAAAATTAGTGTAACTTTTCTTTAATTTGTTCTTCATGCCTCTGTAATCAAATTATTTCCTAGTGTTAAATAACTTCATTGTTACTCTCCTCATTTCTTCTTCCATGGCTTGGGTCTTGTAGATAGAATTGATTGAGTATCTATCAATGGTAATGGAGAACTAGAGACCAGTCTTGTGAGAACCATATTGGCATTCATGCACAACCACCATTTGATGAGCTAGCTTCAAGAGTACAATTTTGTCTGATGGGTACTTAGGAAGCATGAAAGGCTTGCCATCAAAACATCCAATTCTAAGATAGGTGAATTTGGGGAATTGTAAGAATATGCACCCATATTGATTTACTACATTCCAAGCTTCATCTGATACTCTCTTCTTCTAAATATCTCTGTCAAACATACACATGTCCTAAGAGAAGAAAGTGTCATTGAATCTCCTGAAATGATGCAAACTCTCCTTGAGAGTCAACTGTGTGAAATATTGATAAACAAGAACTTGACTCTTGTCTCCTGCAGTAAATAATTATAGAAAATGCATCATTGAGGTAGCTGCATATATAAGATATGAAGTCATGTAAAACTTCAAGGTGGTAGGAACTTTGGTCAACTATTCATACAGTGCATCAACAATCTATTTACCCATCTTAGATTTTCTTCTTATTTTGCTAGATTGTATGGATGTATTGATAAATCCACTTATGATAAGTGTCTGATACTGGAATTCCTTTTACTCTATTAATAAGAGTATTCAAATCATTTACCTACTCAATGAAGTCACTTTAGTGAATAGTCTCAGGGCACCTTGCAATTGTGGGCCTTGGAGTCTTCAACCAATTCTCATTAATGTTTCTCTTGCATTTGTCTAAATTATTATCATAGTAAGTTATTGCTGAGTGCATATCAATATCAATATTGGCATATTGATCTATATGCAGACACTTGAAAATAGTGTCAAAGAAATCATCATCTAAGTTGATAAGAGTCTTCCTTCCCTATGTATCCTTTAATAATTTTCATACTAGATCATATCTGTTAGCTAATGCTAACACAAGATCAGGGGTATGTGTTGACATAGGAAAGGCCGCAACCAAATGAATGCCATTGTTGATGGTTCCCTCCATTTTGTATGACACTAGCAGCTCTTTAACCCTTTTCAAGAATTCTTCTAGATCAATGTGTCATATTTTTGTGTCCCTAATATGGTCAATATTAGACAACACATATGAGGGAGGAAAGACTGGATGTGGGTCTTGCTTTTTGAACTTCATTGCTCTTTTGCTTGGTGATGGCTTTGTCATTTGAGTAAGATTGCACTATAACATTTTATAAAGGTCATCACTATATTTAAGTCAATTAGCCTCCTTACAATGGTTACAAAATCCCAATTTATAGAACAAAAGTCTCTAATTGAGTGCAAATTGAATTTGTATTTTCAATTTGTAAGTGTGTGCATTCAGTATAAATCGGACTTATAAGTCTGATTTGCACTAGAAACTAGTGAAAAACATAAACAAGGTGCATATCTGACTTGTAAGTCCCACATGAACTTTTGTTTAAAGAACATAGGAAAAGGTAAAAAATTGTCTTAGGTGCTAATCATGGTTATACCCTCGACTTACACCTAAGAAAGCACCATGGTGCAAGTCGAGCTTACAACCCCAATTTTCACCCACATTAAGCACTTGGCAAAAACGTAGTCAATAAAGAAGGTGCATGGTAGAGCCAGAGCCCCGACTTGCACCTTTGGTTAAGGCTTCGGTGCATGGTGTAATCATGGCTCCACCATCCACCACTTGGGAAAGGCATTTGAAATACAATTATGTGTCATGGGTAAACCCAACACACATCAAAAGCTAGGGCTTCAGTGTGTGTTGGGTTTACAACCCCAATGCACACCAAAACTAGGGCATCAAAAAGCATAACATAATGTATGTCAAGCTTAAAAACCTGACACACATCCAAAGTGCATAGTGAGATAATAATAACAACAAACATCCAAGGTTATCTTGGATGTACATTGAGATAATTATCCTGTCTTGCGCTAAAAGGCCAAACAAGCAAAGAAAACTTAGAAAGCACAAATGAAAGGTAGAGAATAGAAACATACCATGGAAAAGATAATCTTGGCCTTAAGAAAATAATCCAAATCCCACAAACAGCTCAAAACAAGATGAAAGAAATAATAACCAAAAAAAGAAAATAAAGGAAGAAGAGGTTGAAGCGAACACAAACACTTGCAAATCATAAATGCAGATACATGCATAATAATGGTGTATTTCGGACTTAAAAGTCTGATTTGCACCATAAGACCAAAAGAGGTGTAAGTTTGACTTGTAAGTTCAATATACGCCTAACTAAGACTGTTAAGTGCACTATTGGATCCTAAGTTCAACTTTACACCTAAAAAGCCAAAGATGGTGTAAAATCGGATTTAGATTTAGATTTTGCACCAGAACATCAAAAATTTATTTTAATTTTAAAATCTTGAAGTTTAAATAACAAAACAAGATTTTGAAAATGAATACAAAGTATTCAAAGACCAATGAGGCGACAAAAATTCCTCGAAAACAAACTCTTAGAGAAATGAGAATGAATTTAAATAAAGATTCGTAGGGGGTTATCTTGTTTTCACCTAAAACGAAAACAAGGATAACAGTTGGCTCTGACTAAGGAACATCGTCTAGGTATTCCTAAGAATAATTAGAAGGTGTAGAACCTCATCTCTCTAAGTGTCTTCCTCCATTCCATTGGGCCATAGAGTCAAGGGACTAAAAATTGCAAAACAAAGCAAAAAGAAAAGGAAATAAAGAAAATAAACAACTGAACTGTACCAAAATTACAAGAGCTTGAAACTTTACTGAGTGAACAATTTGAGATGTTGTCCACTATGAGGTAGTGCAAAAGGAGTGTCGTTCTGATATGCCATAAGATAACTTGATTCTCCATATATTTGATGTATTGTAAGAGGTCCAATCCACAAGGAATCAAATTTTCCATGCATTCCTTTAGGCTCACATCTCTTATCCCACAGAAGTATAAGATCACCAACTTTGAAATCTCTTTGTCTTGTTTCTTATCAAAGAGAGTTTTAACCTATTTTTTATGTTCAGCAAGACAATGTACTACCTATGCACGTTGTTCTTCCAATTGACTAAGAAACATGATTCTTTTATCCAAAGCATTTGGATAAGTCTTATCTTCAACAACCTTTGCCAACTTTAGAGTGGGTAACTCTAAAATACGAATTTCAACATTAAGCCCCTATATAGTAGCTAAAAAGGAGACATATTAATAGCCCCTTTGGAGTAATGTGATCAGCCCACAAATCATCAAATAAAGCTTTGTACCACAACCTCTTATTGTCATCAACAAGCTTCGTGATGATATTCACTAGGTTCTTATTAGTGGATTTTTCCTAACCATTACCTTGAGGATAATAATCAGACGAATGTGCAAGGGTGATTTCATATTCAAAATAAAATTGAGTTACTTAATAAGAAGAAAATACAACTGCATTATCTACCCCAACCTTATTAGGAACACCAAACCTACAGATTATATTCTCCTTCAAGAACCGACATACCACTTGTGAAGTAGCATGCCTCACTGGAATTGCTTCAACCTACTTAGTAAGATAATTTGTTGTTGTGAGAGTATAAGTATTTCTTACACTGGAAGATGGATTAATAACTCCAATGAAATTGATTCCCCATTGTTTGAAAGGTTCGTCAATTACAACAGGCTTAAGAGGAAGAGCTACTAACTTTTGTTTCTCAACAAATTGTTGGCAAAGATCACATTTGTGTACCCATTTGTATGCATCTTGGAAAAGTGTAGGCCAATAGTATCTAGCCCTTATAATCTATGGGTTGTCATGGGTGCAGAAATATGTCCACCACAAGCTAAGCTATGAAAGGACTCCAACAACTTCACTTGTTGTGCTTTATCAATAAACCTTAAAAAGGTGTCATTAATATTTTTCTTATACAAACAATTGTCCCAAATGACAAAGTTTGTAGCTTTGAGTTTAATGTTCCTTTTTTCTTTATATGTCAAATAGGGAGGACATTCACCATATGTAAGAAAATGAGCAATATTAGAATATCATTCCTTTGTAGTATTGACAAACAAAACAGTAGGCAAAAAAATTGGAACTTCATTAGTTTCATTACCTTGTTGAATTGATCATTTTCAACCATTAACTGACTGAAACCCTTTCCCTGAACAAGTTTTGTGGGTTTGATCTCAAGATCATACTCACAAATCTTGTAAATCCAATTTCCTCTCTTGGTGTCAAATTCTTTCTAAGCAAGAATTGATTTAACCACTATATCAGGAACCAAGAGAAGTGTATGAGAATTTAGAATATAGAACCTAAAGTACTTAACTGCTATAACCATAGCATAAGCATGCTTTTCCATTTGGGAATATTTCAATTTATGAGACTTCAAAGAAAAACTCATGAAAGTGATAGGAGATCCAATCCCCTCTTTATTCTTTTGCATTAGGATAGAAAACATTGTATGCTTTGAAGAACAACTGTACATAATGAAATCTTTGGTATAATCTGGATAGAGCAGAACCAGAGCATGAGCGATAGCTTCCTTAATCTTATTGAAAGCAGTTTTCCCTTTAGTATTCCATCGAAAAACAACTTTACCTTTCATCGTATCAATAATATGACGAGTCTTCTTAACAAAGTATAGAATAAAACTTCAAAGAAAATTTACCTTCTTGAAGAAAGAATGAACAATTGTCTTACTAGTGGGTAAGGCAAGAATTTGGATAGACCTAACCCTTTAGGATCAATCTTGATCTCTTCTTTAGATGCAATGTGTCTAAAAAGCTTCCCTTCTATTACCCCCAAAACTGAATTCTTGGGATTAAGGGAAATGTCATGCTTATGGCATCTCTTGAGAACTTCTTGTAAATGATAAAGGTGATTCTCATAATCCTTGGAGAAATTTATGAGGTCCTCAAGATAGACAATAATAAATCTACCTATAATACAACAGAAAACCAAATCCATAGCCCTCTAGAAAATGGCACCAGCATTTATCAACCTAAAAGGCATCCTACGATATGAAAAAGTGCCCCATGGAGTAGTAAAGGCAGTCTTATGTTGATCAGCTTCACTTATTTCAATTTGGTTATAACTAGAAAAACCATCAAGCATAGACATCATTTGAGATCCAATGATTTTCTGTAAAACTTGATCCATAACTGGAAAAGGTAATTATATTTTAAAGACAATTGATTCAAGTTTCTAAAATCCACACAGATGTGAATTTAACCATTCTTCTTGCATACTGGAACTATATTAGCTATCCATGTTGAATGATGAATAGGGAAAACAATTTGAGCATTCAACATTTTCTATTTTTTTGAGACAATAGTACCTAAAATCGTTGGGTTATATTGTCGTTGCTTTTGCTTGAAAGGAGTCGCACCAAATTTGAGTGGAATATCATGCTATAATTCCTTTGGTTTGAAATATTTAAAATCATCATATGAATAAGCCAACACATCAATGTACAAGTGCAACAACTAAATGAATTGATCTATCTCTTTTGGAGTACAACTATTACCAATGTTCACAAAGTTTAGGTCATCTTCTGATCCAATAATGTATTTTTCATATCCCATTTAGGAATCTCGACTCGCCTTCTATCTTTTGATATAATGGTCATGTTTATCAAATAACTTTTCAAGTGAAACGAGTCCTTTGGGAATTTTGTTACCTTTTAACTACAAGACTTCTTCACCTTGTTTAGGTTCTTTATCAGAAACTGAATCTGAAGAAGAATAGTTCCTACCCTCAAAGTAAAGATTATTGAAATCATCCTTGACTTCAAGTAAAATTATGATATGTTTATCATCATTAAAAATCTGCCAATGATCCCAATTATTTGGAGCACTTGGCCTAGAAATAAATTCAATAGTATATTTCTCTTGGCTGAAATCTTTATGTGAAATCAAAAGAGTAGCGAAGGTGGAAAGGCAATCCATCCTATCATTAAAATCTCTTGGAACTATAGAAATATTGAAAGCATCAAATCCTTCAATGTTATCCCAAACAAGATTACGATAATGCTTAAGATTATCATTTCTTATTTGATATGTATTTCTCACTTGACACATTACTAATTCGGCACCACCTTGTGCATGGAGATTTTTAATTCCTCTTTTGCGTGCAACCTCAATACCCAACAATGATGACTCATATTCTATCATGTTATTAGTATTAGCAAATTGTAACTTCAAGAATAAGGGAAGACTTCTCCTTGAGTGGAAATGAGAACAACACCTACATCGAAACCAACTGAGGGATAACTACCATCAAACTCATAGGCACATCTTCTTGACATTGAGAACAAATTTCACCTTCACCAGAGGAGCTTTCACCCTTATCAATCATGACAAAGGACTTGGTAGAACTTACAATTGAATCTTGATCTTCACATGCATCAACAAACTTATCTGAATATGGTATATATGAAGAATTAGATCTTTCACTATCCTCATTACTAGAAGATTCAAATACCTCTGATTCAGAAACCTCTACCCAATCTTCAGCAAACACAAAAACTTCATCAAATTTGTAAGTGTTGGGATCCAAGAATACTAAGAGGGGGCGTGAATTAGTGTTCTGCCGATATGAACAATTTTTATCCTTTTATACCATACACATATAAACCGGTAAACAAATAAACATATAACAAGAAGCAAATAAACCATCCACATAAATGAACACCATAACACACAGAATTTATACATGGAAAACCTCAAAGAGGAAAAACCATGGTGGGATTTGTGACCCACAATATCTGTTCACTGGCCATATGAAAAGATATTACATATAATAGGGGCCTGCACATGCAGGAAGGCACACTTCCTAGAGCATACTTCTCATCACTAAAGAGCCTCACTGATTACAAGCTTTCTACTAAAGTAAATTACTGAAAAATGAACTCAAGAATGCATCATCTATGCCAAATAGAGTTTCGGTTCTGGCTCTGCTCTGTACCGGTTCATAGACCCTAAACTACTACCGGTATCTCTTCTCCTCCAAGAATGCTTTGCCAAGCTATCTACAGATCATTGCATACAAAATGATCTTCATGCATATATTTTGCATTATACAATTATGCTATATTCTCCTATATCCACACATTTCATATATCTCAAAATAACCTAGCAGACTGACCTATATACCTATTAAAAATAATATGCCTCCTGTCGGCTTACAATATATTTGCAAAAGATATTCAATGTCATCCATGATAATAATTACAAATTAATTTATTAAATAAATCCTCCTTGATGTTGGCTTCCAATGAAGTATTTATGCTGGTGTCGGTGTTAGTACTAGTGCCGGTGTAGCCCTAAATTCTCCAAAGCTAGTATTTGTCGGTATATGCCTCCTAGTGCCGATATATGACTTCCATTTGATCTTGCTGCCATCATTGATGACAAAATGAATCCAATGAGTGTCAATCACCAACAGTAAGTAATATTTTTAAACAACCTATTGATTCAAATAAAATTTGTGCATGAGGATCTGTTGGCAATATGTTGGATTTGGTTAAGTGTTGTCATTGATGTCAACACTGTATCTTAGTTGGAGACTATCACGGTTGGATCTATCCCAATTAGTCTTGGTGATATTCTTGTTTTTGGTTGTGATTCTAATCTGGTATGATCAGACCTCTAGAATCGGTTTTGGATGCTTATTCTGATGTTTATATGTTTTCTATATCCTGTTGGTTTCATAAGTTGGTTCTCTTTTTGTATTTGCCTTTACCGGCTTGTTCTTGGTTTTCCCAGCTAGCTTTTCGCTTTACCGACTTCTGTCGTTCCCAGTTAGCTTTACTGGTATGCATTATTTGGTGACTTGGTCAGTGGATTTTGGGTCCGGCTTATGAAATTGGTTTCTATCATGTTGTTGGTGCTTCTTGATCATATCCCAAGTGCTTGATGACTTTGCATTGGATGGCGTGTTGTTATGGTGGTCCTATTTGGATCTGGTTAAACTTTCACTGAGGGTTTCTACCGGCAAGTGAAGCATGTTGGATTTTGATCTTAGCGGAATACCCAGTGGATATAATTTTTTGGTTACTTGATTTAGGTCCATGCTATGTAATATAAATCATAATATTGGTCTGGTGGTATCGTGTGATGCAATTTTTGTAATTATGGGATTATGCGTTTAGGGTTTAGCCGAGATGTACTTATAGGTGACTTGTTCATATAATTTATATATCGATGGTTATGGTTGGTTAAGTCTGTATTATCAGAGAAAGGATTATGTGTGAATAGAGTCATATCATTCAAGTGAAGGTTGGAAAGGATTTGTATTGCAGAGCAAACATTAGTGCTTAACCGAAACTATATCAGGCATTAGTAGATGCTACTTTCATAGTTCATTTCTTTCTGGATTATAGTCTGATGTTTAAGTAAGTCAGTGAGACTTCCCTTTGTGATGAGCAGTGCGCTATAGGATGTTGGTCTTTCTACATGTGCAAACCCCATTGTAATTATTCATAATACTACTATAGAGTATTCATCCGATTGTGGGTAGGGTTTTCCATCGTGGTTTTTCCCTTTCCGAGTTTTCCATGTCAAAATATTGGTGTTATGTGTGTTGTGTTTTCATGATATATCTTGTGTTGTGCTCTGGTATAAGGTTTATAATTGAATTAATTGATGTACTTGTGAGTAAATTGATTCACCCCCCCCTCCCCCCTCTTAGTTTACTGTCGGTATCAGTGCATTCCAACAAGATCATCTGATTTGACCATCGTGTATTTGGTTTCTCTTTTAGGAAGGAGATTTTGCATGACTCCTTTAACTAGAATTTTGGCTTGACTCATGTCCACATGTAGCTCACCTCCTACATCTTTACAAAAATTGTGTCCTAGAAACATTTCATAGGAAGCGGGAACATCTGCTACTAAGATGGTCATCTTAATTTTCTTATCGGGAAAAAATGCAAAAGCAAACTATGCATCTGTAATCTACCCTACAAGAGGTACATGTTTATTCTCCATGAAATAATAGTGACCAAAAGTCTTGGTTAGAGTCAAACCTAGTGCATTATCTACCTTGAGAGGAATCAAATTATATGAAGCTTCAGAATCAATATCACAATTACTCAACTTGAAACCATTGTTCAACAAAGAAATATAGAAAGGATCTATCTTCCCTAGAATGGATGAAGGAATGGTGACAAGGTTATTGGGAAGGTTTCTAGGCTTAGATGACAAAAGACTATCTTAGGGAAAAATCATAGTAGGACGAAGATCTTTACCTTTTAAAAACTTTACCAATCTATCAAATTGATCAAGAATAGACTGTAAGTATTCAACTTCAGACATTTAAATCCTAGTCTTTTTAGCATGATCGATTATGTCAAAAGGATGATATGCACTAGACAAAGAAGGTAAAAATGTTTCTAAGGACTTGAGATTATTGACACGGGTCTTTACTGCATGTGAAACAATAGGAGGTTGTGCCAAGTACTTAATTGATTATCACTTGTACTTTTAGGTAGCACCGAAAGAGGAATCTCCCTTTTTGCAATAGTAGCAGGCAGCTAAGGAGAATCTTTTTGCTTTACCCCATCATCTCTAGGATGATAAAGTTGGTTTTGAGAATGAGTGCGAACTGCATTTATACTGACATCAAACAACTTGGATGATTCTTCAAAAGGCATATAACCAATTGTAGAGTCACTAGAAACTTTTTCCCCATGCTCTTGCAAAAGAGTTGCAACATCTTCCTCAAAAGATATAAAATCCTTTGCTTCAAAATATCCCACTGATGAATTAGAAGGTGGTGTTTCAAGATCCAACCTCTCTAGACAGGGAGAAATTTGAGTCTGGTTCTTCACAACATAATTGTTAGCATTATTGGGGTAGGTTCTTGTCCTCATGCTTGAATACCATCATAAAATTATAAATCTGATTAGGGGGTAAAGACGATCATGAATCTTTAACTAATCAAATATAATCCAACATAATGCAATATAATATCAAATTTGAAAGAAATGAAAGCTTTAAACGAATTCAAACTCCCTATTTCCGATTTTTGCTTCCATTGTTCTTCTCTAAAATTGTGTGGGTGGCTCTCAGGTATTGCACTGAAATTCCTACATAGATTGGAAATTTCTTAGAAGAGTGTGATCTAGCTTGAATTGAGAAAATGATGTTGTTTATATGTATTTTCAACACATATGGGGAGAGATTTTGAACTCAAGTCCTGATTGGGAGTGAATTGATTTAGATTGATCAATTAACAGAGTTGATTGATTTCTTAACTCATTTGATTGAGTAATCAACTAGATAGATTGGATAGTGGATTGAATAGATTAGTCAGTTGACTAAATTGATGGATTAGATGACTGAATGGATTGGAGAGATAAGTGGATTGATTGATCAATCAGAAAAGGTGATTTGGAGTGAAAAGGGGAGATCGGAGAGTTAACTGAGTTAACTGATTAGTCAACTGATTTGATCAATTAGTTATGATTTCAACATGTGTTTTAGGATTTTGAAATTGAATTTGATTTTCATTTTCAATTTGGAATTGAATTTGAACTTTCGAATGCTGAAATGGATATGAAATTAACTAAAATTTACTGAAATTCAGATTTGGTGAAATGTTAATTTGATGATTTGGAATTAGACGAAATTAATTAAAAATTGAATTTGGGGATTTGTGAATTTAAGAGAAATGAAATTAGATGGAATTAACTAAAATTTGAATTTGGGGATTTGGAAGAATAAGTTAATTAATTTAAATAATTTAAATGAAATTATTTAAACGTTAGAAATAGAATTAATTAAATAATAAAGATTATTTAATTAAGGAATTAATCATAATTAATTAAATAAATAATATTTAATTAATATTTTGAAGAGGGTTAAATGATTAATTAATTAAAGAATAGAAATTGAATAATTAATAAGATGAAGAATGACGATTGAGTCAGTTTAGAAGAATAATTAGCTTAATTAAATAATTAAAAGAATTACTTAATTAATTAGGATGAATAATTAGTGCATGATGAAAAAGACATTTGTTAGTGTCTATATTTGCCCCTCTTTGACACAATGTCGGAACGACATTGTTTCAAAGAAAAGAAAAAAATTCTGCCCCAATATGCCCTGGTGACGCTTATAGTGTAAATATGCCCCCTCAAAAAAAGTGTTCAAAAAATTATGAAACTAAGACCATTTTTTTGATATCATTGCAGTGAGAAACTGTGTGAAGTTTCATGTGATTCCGAGTTCATTTGACTATGCTACAAGTGTGTTGAAGTTTAGGGGTACTGCACCCGTTAGAGAGGTAAAAACCCTAATTTTGAGCTATAAATAGTGATTAGGCCCTTTAATTAGCTCAATTGCATTCATTTGATTTTGTGTTGGTCTTCTTGATTTTAGTGCTTTCCTGCGACTTTGGAGTGTGATGGCGGGCAGGACATTGAGATGCCCCAGGTTGGAGATGTGTTGGCTGCAGAGGGGGTTGGCGAGGAGGAGGGTGAGGACGATCAGGTTTCGAGAGCTCGAATTAGGAGCTTAGAGGATCTAGTTGTCACATTGCGACAATGTGAGATGGATGATAGCGAGCACTTCCACAAAGCGTATGGTGCTTTAGAGGCAGAGAGAGATTAGATTGCGAGAGAGAGGGATAGGGCTATTGCAGATAAAGATAATCTCTAGTGAGAGAAAGATGATGCAATGCAGAGGGCACAAGTGGTCATGGATGCATATGATCAGTTGTTTGGCCTAGGGACTAATGAGTGAAGACAGTCAGATAGATTTTTCACTGCTTCTCAGGAGGCTATATATTACAGACAGGCATATTAGAGAATCATTCCTCAGGATCAGAGAAGGCCTAGATATCGATCTTATAAATCTCAGAGTAGATCTAGTAGGGACACGAGTCAATGAATGAGCAGCGGAGGCGTGATGGGTCCTCCTAGGGCATCATCGGGTCATCCTGGGGCAGGATCGAGCATATAGGATCCACCTGGGGATATGGGCAATGATGGTTGAGACACTTTGTCCTGTACTCGATATGATGCATTCTGACACTTTTGAGATATATATGATATGCATTTTGGGGGCGTTCTCCATGCCTTGTGTTATTTCTACGATGTCTGGTTCTATATGATGTATAAATTTGTGTGTTATATGTGTGTGATGCATTTTATGATTCTAGTGCATTCTATTTTATGCAGTGTGATGATATGGTTGTGTAACTAATGCTTCTATATGATAATGAGTCTAAAATGATATGATATTTATCTAAATGGATCTAAAGCTTTGACATGTAGATGAAATTAAGCTTGAGTAATAATGCAACTGAATCTAAGTAACATGTATTTAAATGCAATCTAACTAATAGCAAATGAGCTTAAAATGAAATGCAACCTATATGAATGTTTTTGTTGTGACGAAATACATTGTTTATTGTTCCTCTTGAGTTAGAAGAAGTGTTAGTAAGAAAGATAGATTTGGAAAAGATGATGAAGAGATAGTAAAAAATGAAGAATCAACTGTGTTATCTTGAATATAAAATTGATACGATAGGATAGGAATGATAGTGATGAGTACTCTTATTTTCCTTATTCGTAGTGTAATACGTTATCATCATTGAGCCTTATTATGTAACAATGAAGCTTAGTACACCAAGGTATAAGGAACTAGGATGTATAGATATTTCACTGCAAGAAACAAACACGTAGCAGACAAGGAATGAACCCTCCATTCCAGGAATTATGCTAGGGGTCGAGGTATGTGTGGCATTCATAGCCTGAATGCTGCTATCATAGACACCCACTAGAGAAATTTCCCCAAAACTTCATTGGTTCACACCACAAAACAGCAAACAAAGTAAAGGATCATGCCCATCATGGCTCCTCTAGTCACTTTTGGACATCCTTGAGTAGCATAGAAACATGATCTTTGCCAATTGATAAAAGATAAAACCAAATTAGATAAAACTCAGCAGCAAAACCGACTGTGCCTTTGTTTTGATTTGTTTGATGTGATGGTTGATAATGTCTGGTTTCAGAAGTTTTGGACCCCGTTTAAGACTAATATGTCTCATTTCAAGTGTATCTGAATTTTTCTAAGACATGATAATGATCACGTTGATGTGGATATTAGCGATTGATAAGACTTGATCATGTTGGTTGTAGATGTTTGATAAGATAGTTATATCCTTTGTTGCACTTTGTGTGAAGTGTTTGCTGGATATCTGCTAGGGTATTTGTTTCTCACGAGACATTTTATTGCAAGTTTTGGTTGATTTTTCGATTTTTAGTTTGTTTTTGAGTTTTCCGATGTTTAGGGTTTTGTGGATCATTTTCGAATGTTTTCATTTTGATATTTTTGTATTGTTTTTGGTATTTGTTCAAGATCTTTTTTATATTTTTAGGGTTTTTTCATGACTTTTTACAGTTCTTAAGATTTTGTGTTTTGCAAATGTTTTTGGATTTTAAAGATTTTATCTGAATGTTTTTTATTGATTTTTTTTAGGATCTTTTTTTTATTTTTAAGATTTTTTAAGGACTTTTTAGGATTTTTAGGATTTTTTCAGGTATGCCCACAAGTATATAGACCTATGATGACATGATGATCTAGGCTATGTATATAGAGACAATGACTTTTTGATATGAGTTATGCTAATGCAGGATGCAAGATTAAGATGCGATTCCTATTCAAACAAGGGTGAGTGTATGCGTCCTTCATTTTGAAATGCTCTTATTGAATTAAAGGTGTGAAATGTTTTAGAGATAGGAGCTCAATCCATTCTCAGAAGACTTTAGATCATCCAATCTTAACACACTATGTAATCGAGATTTATGAATGAAGGCACAAAAAAATTCTCCATTAATTCTTGAAACTTTGATCTCCTTTTGCCCATGTGTGTGCACTTTGAGTTTATTCTGACTCTTATAACCATCAAAGACCCTTGGAATCCTATATGGATAGCTACGTGTGTTATTCTGACTTCAAAAGCAACCTAGATAGAGCCTCACTGCTAGCAAGCTTTTAGGGCTCTGATGAGGTTATACACCGTAATCTCTCAAAAATTTCTCCATTGCTAGCAGGCAACCATAGCCCTGATGGAGTTACTCGTATGTTCCCTTAGTCAAGCTTTATTGTACATTTTTGCATGATATTCTAGTTATATATCTGTTCTATTTTCCCTTGAGATGGATATTTTACATAACTTTTCTTTTTTTATTTTCTTGTCCTGACTTGTAAGTAATGAAACCTACTTGGGTATGACAATTACAGTGGCGTTGAAGTAGAATTTTGGATTTTTCACTAGCCACATGACCAACTAGGTATCTGTAATGACTTAGAGCTATTGATTAATGTGTGGTATATAGCAATTGATAGAATTTGGGCAACAAGTCTCAACAATGAAACCTCTACTCAACATGGATAAAGATCAATCATAAGGTGACATTGAAGATAAATGAGTAAAGACCTCCTAAAACTTCATGAACAAGTATCTAGGAAATGAGACAACCTTCGTTCCTCTCAGTGCAGACAGGTGAATGACTTTGACAATCTCCCTATTTTATTGATGCAACTATATGCAAAAGCAATAATGATATGTAGGTATATGTTGTGCAATATGAAATGCGAGCAACTATGATGCACTCTAAAATAGAGATATGAGATGAAATGCAGTAAAGAAATATGCAAATGTAGTACTTGAAAATTTAAATGAACCCATCCCTTAAATGTAATATCTTTTTAGGTGTATGTTGTTCATGGGTTTGAGTAGTGGGTCTCCCTCATGATTTTGCAGCGTTTTGCAAATGGTTATTCATTTTGTAGATTTTCTAACCATTCAAGTGTGGTTGGTAACAGTATTTCACAGATGTCATTTGCCTTTGTAATATCAATCCTAGTGTTGGGGAGTGAAAGCATAGAATTTTCTAAACTTACCTTTTCTTTCCATTCCTTTATGTTGTTCACATAATCTTCCTCAATATCGGGTATCATGTCTTTGAGAAATGTCGCCTGAACCTGCTGATATTCTATGCTTCTTTCATCGAGAGATGTTATCCTATCCACCTCTAAAGTGAATACCACTATATAGATATTATACAGTGGTATTCGGGGAGTTCAATCTCCTCACCCAAAAATTCTTCTATGGTATTGTCATCATTGGTCCATTATAGCTGTGGTAACACTTGGGATTCCCAGTCAATTGGATGCCAATCAATTTGCTTTGGGTGAAGATTTTCTTGCGTCATACATACTTGATTATGATGATGTTCTGTAATGACACAACCTCTCATACTTGGAATGAGGAGTTTTACTCTCTTATCACTTGGATTTTCTTTTGTTGCGAGATCTTGTCCTGCCATCATATCATCATGCATTGGTTCTTTAGTATCGCCTTGAAAAAGGGGTTTGTTGTCTTCCACACATGGTTTGGTTATTAGAGCTGACGATTTCAAGTGTTTTGCCTCTTGTTGCCCCCAGTCAATTAGATGTGAATGTACAAGGGGTAAATCTTTTCTTTCATCTGCTAGAGAAGTAAATAACATCATGCAAATTTGGTTATTATGAACATCTTCATAGACAATGTCATTTGTTGTGTTTATTGTTCATGGTTAGTTGTCTTGAATAGATAGAAACTCATAGTCATGAGAATCTGTCATACTTTCTATAAATGTCTAATTGTCTGAAGTTGTGTCGCTTATCTCATCTTGCTCTTGTAATAGAATTTGTTCCTGACTTGAGGATCTTCCTTGTGTGGTGGAAACTCTTCTTAAACCTAGTATTAGATGTTGCAATCTTTCCTCATCTGACACATTTAGTGGAGCTAAGCTTGTTTTCCTTGGTAAATGTATTGACAAAATCCAAGTATTAGGTGCATTTGCAGGTGGTGATCTAGTTTTTTCCACCACATTTGCTTGTGAAGTTGTTTCAGGCACCATACTATTAGGTGGTGTCTCATTAGTTTCTTGAAAAAGACATCTAAGATTTGCACCATCTGATTATGTACTAGGATATGTTGTTGCTTGCTTGCTTCTATGAGATGAAGAAGGGATTCTTTGTGTTGATAACTAATTCTAAGGTATATACTTTGATGCTAGGCCTGGCTTATTTAGTATATCCAGTGTTCATTATTTTTCTTATGTTATTTCCGTAACATGCTTATACCCTAGCCCTTGATTCTTCGGGTTTTCCTGAGGTAGAACAGGCTCTAATCTTCCTTGTTGTTGTAGTCCCAAGCTTGTGGTACCATCATAACCATGTTTTTGTAGCATTTTAAAACCATTACCATAATGATCTAAGGGTAAGCAAGCTATTGTCATGTCATCCTCTTCTCTATATAGCTAGTGATTGATATCTTCTTCTAGGGATTATTCCTCTAAGTCTCCCCATTTGATGAAGGAGCATGAATCTGAATATTTGTGTATCTCCTTTCATTTATCTTGTTTCATCACCATTTTCTGAGGTTTGCTAAAAGATCTCGAAGAAAGAGATAATTGTTTGACATTTGATGTACTAGAGATAAAGTATTCCCCACAACCAACATCCTTAATCTACAAAGAAGATGTTGTAGGTGTATCTTTTTGTACTTTTGTGATTGTCAATGAGTCCATTTGTGTAATAAGCAGTGTTGCTTGACTAATCAAAACTTGATTTCTTATGCTTTCTCTTAAAGTATTGCAGTGTTGAAAGGGGTTTAGAATCCCCATGCACAGTTATTTCTACTCCATTGACTGAGAATTTGATGCATTGATGAAATGTAGAAGACACCGCATACATGGCATGTATCCATGGGCATCTTAATAGCATGTTGTATCCTAGCTCTTTGTCCAACACTTGGAATTTGATGTCTATTATAACAGGTCCAATTTGTACTGGTAATGTGACCAACCCTTCAGAAGGACGTTCCTCATCATCATAGGCCTTGATGTTGATCTTCTTGGTTAAGTTTATTTGAAATTGGCAATAACCTAATTCCTTGATCAACTTAAGGGTATAGATATTTAGTCATGCCCCTCCATCTATGAGCACTCTTATTATTCTCTCATTATGAACATAGGATTCTAATGTAAAGGATCATTATGTCTGATTCTATCTATGGGGATGTCTTTCTCTGTGAAGGCCACCCTGGATGAAGCAATAATAGTTCCCACCATTGCTTGTAGTACACTTTCATCCATGTCCCTGGATACAATTGAATCTTGCAATTCTTTGTCCAAAATTGCTCTATGAGTTGGTGAAATTCTGAGTAACTCAAAGAGTGAGATTTGAGCAGGAGTCTTCTTTAGTTGATCCACAACATTAAAGTTGCTTGCTTGATGAGGTGCCTGAGGAGGTACTCCTTGTAATGTGACTTTGGATCTGCGGGTTACCACTGCACAATCTATGTTTCTAGGGTTGATGGAGATGGTTGCAACCATTGTCTCCCCTTTGCTAATTGCATTGATTGTATAATCATATGCAACCTTGGTGTAGTTGGTTGTATTGTCCAGTCCTTTTGACGTAGATGCTTCTCCTTTTAATGTAGGTGCTTGTTCTTGATTATGCTTTACAAAAGGATCTTTGTATGTGATATGTCCCTGGTTTGTCAATCCTTTATTTGTATCTACTATAACATCACCTTGATCTATGAGGTCCTGGATGAGATTCTTAAGCTTGTAACAGCTAGATGTTTTGTGTCCTTTGGAACGATAATAATCAAAAAAATCATTCTCATTCCACTAGGCTAGTTTGAATGGGCCTGGTTCGTATGGTCTTGCTTATGGCAAGGTGATTATGTTTGTTTGTATCAGCTTCTTTAGAGAAGCATCAATAGGTTCCCCCAAAGGTGTGAAATTTCTTTTTGGTGCCATATTTATTGGAGATCTAACAAGATTGGATTGGATTGCATTGGTAGTGGTTGTAGTTGCATTATTTCCTTGTGACTGATTCACATTTTGGTTTGGTACTTGTAATGATAGTGTGGGTTGAGCTCTATTGACCACTTTCACATCAACCACACCACCATTTGTAACATTCTTATTTCTTGACCAAAATTTAGGTTTATTTGCATTTGCATTGTTGGGTGCTCCTGAATCTTTACCATTTTTAATGATACCTTGCTCCAACAATCCCTTCTCACATTTGAGACCTTTTTCTGTGATATCCTTGAATGTATCAAAATATTGTATTTGCAAAGGATATTTGACCTGTGGAAGGAGGTTTTCACTTAATATGTCCACTTGTCATGCCTCTGGTATATTGCCCGGATACCTTTTATGCAATGATCTTCATCTTTGCAAGAACGTAGGAAAGGTCTTTGTTTCTTTCTGCTTCATGGTGCACAAATCTATCAGGCTCACTGGATTGTCTATATTATGAGAGAAGTTTGAGATAAACAACTCTGCTAACTCTCCCCATGAAGTAATTCTAGGAGGTAGATGCGAGAACCATTCTAATGTGGGGCCTCCAAGACTTTTGGGAAATAGTCTTAGTAGATAAGTGTCTTCATGTGCCACTTCTATGCAAGATGTGAAAATTTCTCTTATATGATCCCTTGGATCACCCTTTCCTTTGTATTTATCAAACTTAGGTGTCTCGAAGTGTGGAGGAAAGGGTGGCATATATAGAGATCTATCATAGGGATAAGGCCTAAGATCTTCCATTATGTAGCTTTTCTTGTCCTTGCTTGCTTACATGCTCACCATTTGCTTTTGTAAGTTTTGGACTTGTCGAGTCAAAACTTATGTTTGTGTCGAGGGTATGCCTGGTGCATACACATTTGCAACATATGGTGAAATGGTGGTGTATATTGGCATTTTTTAAGATGCTTGACTTTGTATTGTATTGAAACCACTACTAGGAGTTGTGAAGTATGTAAACTAAGGCATTTTGTTAGCCTAAGTAGACCCAAAGGGATTGGTATGTCCATGTTGTATCCCTTGGTTACTACTCACAAATCCAACTGATATCAATGTAGTTACTTGTGGAGTACCATTGGCTTGTGAGTTGAACATGGGCATTGATTGGAACCTTGTTGGAGTAACCCTTGACATTGGTGTAGAGTTTATAGCTTCTTGAGTTGGAGCCATTTGTGTGCTTGGAGCAACACTTTGTGTAGGAGTTATTGTTGTAGATGTATTGGACATTTGTGTCGCATTTAGATTCACTGTCACCCCTAGTGGTGTTATTATGGAGATGTTGAAATTAGGAGGCATATTTGCACCATTTTTGAATCAAGAGAGATAGATACTTGTATCTATTGTTGTTGATAAGAGCATTTATTATCATTAAGACTTGAGGCTATCATTGAGCTACCTTTATTTCCTCTTCTGTTAACCTTGTTTGCATCTCTTCTATTGTTGGTAATCTATTAGGATCTGTTGGTATCAAAGCTCTATTTCTTGATTGAGAGCTTGAGCTTTTGATTGTGTTCATGTTCCAAGTTGGGTTATAGTATGGGTCACTATTTGGATCCATCTGATTTTTTTCCTTTTTTGATCTTGTTACTATCATGTGACCTTGACACTCTATGACTCACTAGGATCTCCTAAATGCAAATGGTAGATTGATATGGATGAAAGACTTGTGACTTAACTATGTATGAAATCTATGAATGAAGACACCCTTCTAATATTACTGGTGAGGAACATCTGCCATAAGTTTTTCAATAAATTATTGAAATTCTTCTTGTTCTTTGTGTTCCTTGATTTCTTTTGCTAACTTCGTATCAAGGTAGACACATTTCTGGATTTCGTTATCTATGGCAATTTCTACTTCTTCATATTGTGGAAGATCAATTCTTATTTCCCAAGCAAGATTGTCCAAACCATAAATTATCTCTAATTGATCATTGTCTGGTTCAAGATTGGATTGTTTGAATGGAAAATCACCATCTCCTTTTAGACCCATGCAAAGGATATGTTCTTAACACTTCTATGATGAAAAGGACTATGACGAATGCTTAATGAAGACTATGCAAACTGATTTGGGTACTAAGATGTGCAATGTAAGTACTCTATCCTAAGAGGGGTGTGAATGGTGGACTCTATCCTAAGTTGAATGCAAATGATAGAATTTTACTCTCCTAATTGTGAAGACTTATGAAAGATGTGGATGAAAAACTTAAACTATGCATTCCCTATATGCGTGACGACCTATGATCACATGAAGCACCATTTTCTTCCATACTCTTGGATGTTTGGCAAAATTTGTTGAACTTGTTGGATGTAAACACTTGGTTGTTTTGTTGAATTTTTTACTCTTGATTGTTGAGAAACTTTTGGTTGATGTTGGTATGAAAAACTTTGACATGTGTGATTATGTAGCAAAGACACAACAGACACATCAAAAGAACAATAACATAGAAATAATACTTGTTTAAGAAACTTTTTCAAATCCATATGAATGTTGGAGTCTTTTTCAAGACCCCATTTTGTTTTCATTGTAATTGGTCAATCGATTGCACAACAAGTAGACTCACTTAAGGTCAAAAGGTCACAAATATTACCATAACCCACATCTTGATACTTTGTCAGCTCAAACAACCCTGTCACACCCTAAGGTGCACCCATTTTTTTGCCTTCGTTCGGAAATTAAACCAAAGAGGATCGCTCCTCAATTGGCTTGTTATCCTGGGAGATATATGGTGAGTGTCTTGGGGGAAGATTCTTCCCCACCCTTGCACTGTGATAATATGAGTGTTTGGTTACTGACTCAGTTGGGCTTCTAATTTCTAAGGTGTTTAGAAAGAGTTTTGTTTGAGCGGTCACAATCAGCAATGTTTTACACTCCATTGAGGGAGTTCTCCTAGTCTGTAGAGGTTACGCTCTACAGATTTTAATGTACCGTATAGGAATTGAGGGGGGCATAACGTCATTGTGATAGCATGTAATACTCGTCGCACATGATTTTCATTACATACACATTTATTTATAGTGACTTAGATTACTTGGGGTCGTTCCCCTTTCACCGGCCTTAATGGTGCCCTAAGGGCAACTCGGGAGGGTAGGCCTTCTAATGGTTTAAATGCATGAAATTGAAAGAAAGCATAAAAGATATGGTTCTAGATTTTTGATCACCCATTAAAGGGGAGAGCATATACCTATCACCTCACAAACATGCAAAACAATGTTCTTTTTAACCTCAATTGCAAAATTTTCTAGTCTAAATGGAGATGTTGCTCCATGAAAACATGGTATTCATTTTATCTTTCATAGCAATTGTGAAGAAAAAGTTAGATTGTTTTTGGTTTATTTTAAATGCACCAAAATGAAAGATTTTCTAAGCTACCCCTACAAGGAAACCAGAAAAGGTTAGTTGACACATGGTGGGCTTTCCAGCCTAAATTTCCTCTTGGTTACAATTTTTCTGTTTGCAGAAACAAAATGAAATCTGACAAAAAAATGACCGAAAGATCAAAATAGAATCTATCTAACTTATTCTAGCAATTGTTGATTAACCTCTATTCAAGTGTGAATTACTATCTAATCAAATGTGAATTAAAATAATAGCAATTGCGAATTTTTGTATAAGAAATTGCAAATTACTGTCAGGTCAATTGCGCATTAGTTAAACCTACAACTTTGAAAAAAAATTAAACAGCAAAAAAAAATAGAAGAGAGAAGTTTTCGCTTTCAGTGAAGTCATTCCAGATGAGGTTGCCCATTACTTCGATATCATCATCAATGTCGAATTTGTCTAGGATTTTGTTTATGATTTGACGGTACAAAGCCATGACCTCTCCCTCTTCAAATTCTTGAAATTGTCTTTCTGCTTTGATAAGCATTTGATAGGCTTTTAGTTGTTTGTTGTGTTGTTTCCTCCTCCTTGCACCTAAAATTTTGAAAGTTACTTTGCCTACCATGGAGTTAGAAACATTTTATGTCTAAAAATGAACTTTTTCAGAATTGAGAGATTTTAATGGGTTAATATCGCAAATGAATTTAAAGCCAAAACGACACTAAAAAATAAAATTTTGGGTTAACCCTGCAATTGCGAACTACTTAAATCAATTGTGAATTAAAATAACATCAAATGCAAATCAAAATAACATCAATTGTGCATTAATATGTGCAATTGTGAATTTTTGGGTAAGTAATTACGCATTCCATTTTTTTCTTGTATTCTGTATGACGACCTTCCTGCAAATTACGAAACCAAAAAAGATACATCAGTCACTGTAGGTTCACGTCAGGTTCACCAAATGTCCTCATGCTTGAATATCATCATAAAATTATAAATCTAATTAGGGGGTAAAGACGATCATGAATATTTAACTAATCAAGTATAATCAAACATAACACAATAGAATATCAAATATGAAAGAAATGAAAGCTTTAAACGAATTCAAACTCCCTATTTCCAATTTGTGCTTCCATTGTTCTTCTCCAAAATTGTGTGGGTGGCTCTCAGGTAATGCACTGAAATTCCTACATAGATTGGCAATATCTTAGAAGAGTGTGATCTAGCTTGAATTGAGAAAAAGATGTTGTTTATTTAGATTTTCAACACATATGGGGAGGGATTTTGAACTCAAGTTCTGATTGGAAGTGAACTAATTTATATTGATCAGTTAATAGAGTTGATTGATTTGTTAACTCATTTGATTGAGTAGTCAACTAGATAGATTGGATAGTGGACTGAATAGATTAGTCAGTTGATTGAATTGATGGATTAGATGACTAAATGGATCAGAGAGATAAGTGGATTGATTGATCAGTCAGAAAAGGTGATTTGGAGTGAAAAGGGGAGATTGGAGAGTTAACTAAGTTAACTGATTAGTTAACTGATTTGATCAATCAGTTATGATTTCAACACGTGTTGTAGGATTTTGAAATTGAATTTGATTTTCATTTTCAATTTGGATTTGAATTTGAACTTCGAATGCTAAAATGCACATGAAATTAACTGAAATTTATTGAAATTCATATTTGGTGAAATGTTAATTTGATGATTTGGAATTAGACAAAATTAATTGAAATTTGAATTTGGGGATTTGTGAATTTAAGAGAAATGAAATTAGATGGAATTAACTAAAATTTGAATTTGGGGATTTGGAAGAATAAATTAATTAATTTAAATGAAATTATTTAAACATTATGAATAAAATTAATCAAATAATAAAGATTATTTAATTAAGGAATTAATCATAATTAATTAAATAAATAATATTTAATTAATATTTTGAAGAGGGTTAAATGATTAATTAATTAAAGAATAGAAATTGAATAATTAATAAGATGAAGAATGATGATTGAGTCAGTTTAGAAGAATAATTAGCTTAATTAAATAATTAAAAGAATTACTTAATTAATTAGGATGAATAATTAGTGCATGATGAAAAAGACATTTTTCAATGTCTACAGTTCTCCTTGGAATATCTTTATATGGAGCAGGAAAAGACTTTTGTGAAATTTTCTTTTTCAATGCAAGCACTTCATTTGCAAGCCTCTACAACATAGGATTAGTGATACTTTAGGAAGGAGGATTAGAAGTTTCTGAGGTACAAAAACTTACTTTAGCCTTATTTGGATCTTTCTTGATCTTTCTAACAAATCAATTGATCCTCAATTTCCACGGCTTGAGCTTGCACCGCCATCAAGTTTGTAGGAGGTGTTCTTCTTAATAAGAAGCTAATCTTAGGTAATTGAGCATTAACAAAGAAACACTTGAGATTTTATTTTGTTGGTTGAGAGACAATAGGAATTCTATTCTTCAACTTATTGAACTTATCCACTAAATCCATCATAGATTCATGCGTTTCCTTTCTCACAAAAGTTAATTGAGCCAAGAGGGCCTGTGTGTCTTTTGTCGACTTAAAGCATGCCTCAAATTGAGTTCTTAGGATATCTCAGGTAGTGATAGTCTGAGGTGCCAAATGATAAAACTAATTTGTTGTTGCACCTTGCAATGTTTCAACAAAGAGGCAAATTTGTACATCTTCAAACTTAACACTAAGAATTTCACAAGCAATGTGAAATGTTGCAATATGTTCGTTTGAATGTTGTTTGTCATCCCCAAAGAACTTGGGAACATTATTCCATAAACCTTGTGGAACAGGATGAAGAGGAGGGGTCAAGTTAAGAGGACCAAAATTATGCCCCCAGGGTCCTTGAGAAACCATTGCTATTGATTGTAGAGGTTGGTATGGAGGAATCACAAACCTATGAACTTGTGGAATTACCAAAGACCTTCAAGCACTAAATAATTCACTAGGAATAGGTGATCTTTCACTTTTAGGAAAGTAACTTCTTGTATGTTGCAAAGGAGAAACTGATTCGGAAGGAAAATACTCAAAGTTGTTCTTTTGTAACAACTCAAAAGCAAGATCAATAACATGTTGATTCTGCCTAGCATAGGTATAACTTGGACCGGCCAGATTAGCATCTTTGAAACTAAATACAACAAGAAATGATGAAATATTATACCAAAAACAAGAGCACTAGACAGCTGCAATCAAAATTGGAGATGTGTGATTGTATGTTCTCCCTAGTAGAGTCACCAAAAATTGTTGGTTGAAAATTTTGCAAACTGGGGAAGTTTACAAAATTGCAGTTTCAGCCACAGTATGCGAGATTAAATCTCTCCTAATTTATAAGGGAAGGATCCCCCTTTTTTAAACTACTCTATTAATCTAGAATACAATACACACTATGATTTCTAATCTAAAAATGGGCAGCACACCATCCTATTCTCTCTGTGTCGACTTGAATTTCATCATCAACATGTTACCTGCAACATGTTAGTTTCACAAAATACAATGGAAATGCTACAAGAAATCCAAACTCAACCAATGAAACTACATGAAATACATATAAAATAAAAATACTATTATTACCTTCATGATTTATGTCTCATTGTGTCCTAACTCCACTATTCCTGGTTGCAGATGGTGTGCTCTCAGACAAGCATTGATAGCTTCCAAGATGGCATATGAAGAATGGACTGATAACTAATAGTTAATTTATGCTATGATATGCAATGCTAAATGATTATGCTATTTGCTTCAAGATTAAAACTCACGGATGCATAAGTTTTCACAAATGATTAGCTTTGAAAACTCACTTGAAGACTAACTCTTTCTCAACTCAAACTCCTGATTTTATAGACTTTGAGAGGATAAGATGATGTGACCCAGATCAATGATCATAATCAGATCTACAGATTTGAATGGTTGTGAGAAAAGGTGAAGGTTGAGAGAAAGGGGGAAGGAGAAGACAAGTGTCACTCATCTCACCTTGACTGGGTTGATGACTGAGGGAATCTAGGGATGGTTGGAGAAAATTTAGGCATGAGAGGACAAGTGGACTCAAGTCCTTCCTAAGATGTAGGGATGTTGGAGGGAATATAGAGGAAAATTTAAGAAATATGTGAACGTACACAATATTTCATTAAATTTGGAGGTTGGAGATAAATGATGAATTAATATTTAAGAAATATTAATATCTTCAGCCACATGATTGATGAGTTGGCAAAGGAAAGATGAAGTGGAGATGGAAGGTGAGTTGGATAAGGGATTAAATAATTTAGAAATTATTTAATATTTGAGACTATAGGATAGAAGAATAATCATTAGATATTAGATATTCAAATGATTGGAGGAAATAATTAAATATTAGATATTCAATTAATTGATCAGAAGAATAATTAAATATTAGATATTTAATTAATTAGAGGAATGTGATAGATGAATTAATAAATAAAATATTTCAATTAAATCAATTAATAGAAAGACACGAAATGAATTAAATTAATTAATCTTTTCAAATTAACTATTTAATAGAAGAATAAACATTAAATAAATATAAAATGTCCAAGGGGTTGAGCTTAATTGGTTAAAACACTGGGTTCTCACTATGGAAACCCAAGTTCAATTCCCAATAAGGACATCTAAAATGAATTCTAAGCTGTGACTCTTGGCCTTCCATAAAAATGGGGAAGGTCTAGGGTCAATCTAATCAAACATAATAATAATAATAATTCAAAATACTGTGGCTTTGGCCTATTACCTACCAAAATATATATATATATATATATATATATATATATAATCGCTCATAGCCATTTTTATGTGTATACATTTTGCCCCTCTTTGAAATGATGTCAAGACAATATTGTTTCAAATATTAAATCAAGTCTCAATAGTGTGCCTGATGGAGATAAAAATCTTGATTGTGTGCCCCCTCGAGAGATTGATTGTGAATTTGTTGAAAATTTTGGATAAGCAATTGATCTCACGATAGTTGAAAAGGTCCATCAATTAAATTTATTTATGAAAAATAAATATAATTGCCCCATTGAAAAATATTAATTACCCTTCCAAATAGTAAATATTAAATTAATATTTTCATTTGCATCCTTGTCAGCTTTGTGAAGAAATTGAATTGGTGAGGTGGCAAAATGGTGATGTCATTGGAGAACCATCGATTTGAGCATGTTCGACGATATCAGCGACCTCCTGAGTATGGGTATCCAATATGTATCTTAGCCCGAACGTTTCACAAATTGTCATATGATTTTTCATATTTGTTTAGCGTGTTTTTAGTTATTTTGAATTTTTTCGATTTTTGGCAATTATATTTAGCGTTTTTGTTTTCTTTGTTAGCACTTTTGCATTTAAAGTTAGCACATTTGATAAGTTTAGTGCATGTGCTCCTTTTGTTAGCACATGTGTGATGTATGTTAGCATTTTTGCTTGGTTAGCGCTTTTGCTATTAGTGTTTGCGCGTTTGATGCTTAAAATAGCACTTTGGATTGTTTCACGCATATGCTCGAAGGTTTAGCACTTTTGTTTAAAAGGTTCATGCATATGTATGGTTTAGCGCCTACGTTCAATAGAATAGCACTTTTGTTAAAAAGATTAGCACTTTTGTTTCAGATGAATGTGTTTGATGTATTTCATAGTAAAAAACTTCACTTTGATGATTAGATTTAGGCATTTTGATGCGCAATTGTGATGAATAGGTACTTGATTGTTTGATTTGATAATGTTGATTGATAGGATAAACGATTGATCGATTTTATTTGATTGGATAGATTAGCTCTAAGAAACCGATTTAGTTTCTGATGAAGAGCATAGTAGAGTTTGATTGAACTCAGTGATTGATAGAAAACCATGATTGATAGGTTTAAATTGATTTGATAGCCTAATTTGATTCATGTGAAAAGATTTACCAATTGTTGATGTTAGAGATTAGCGATCTCTTTGATTTGATAGATAGATGATTGATGATTGAATTCTCTTGGTAAATAGGAGAAGCTTGATGTTCTCTAGTGTCAGGAGAAATTCTCGGCAGTGTGGCACTTAGTGTCAGAGCTTACACAGGTAGAGGTGAGACATATAGATGCCTGCGGAATACGCCACTTGTTATACATGCATGATATTACCCATAATAGGGTATTGTCGATAGCATTAGCTGAGAGATGGCATAGCAAGCATAACACTTTCCACCTGCCCACGGGTGAGATTAGTGTGACGCTTGAGGATGTCTACAAGATTCTCCACATCCTAGTGACCGATGAGTTAGTTCAGTATGATTTTTAGGATCGTGGAGGGACAGAGGCATGCAGAGCTGTATTTGGTGATGAGAGCATTTCAAGAGGAGAGATCCGATGGGAGGATATGATTATGTATTATGAGACTCTCCCAGTGATTCTTGCAGGTTTGATTGGGGGATTCATCTGTCCAGATAAGAGATCTTGAGGTTTTGTTGTTGGTTGGGGTGAGATTCTTCAAAGCATGATGCAATGTCGGACTTGATATGCATGGGGTGTTTGTATGCTTGCTCATTTGTATCATGCTCTTCATCAGGTTGTTTTCGATGAGGTTGCTAGTTTGTCAACAGGATGCACACTTTTGCAGATCTGGTGCTGGGAGCACATTGCTATTACTGGGCCTATTCATCATAGATTTCATGGAGAGAGGCAACCATATGTTTATCTGTATGCAGGTATCCTTACTCAGCATAAGTTGGGTAAGATGGAGTATTGGCGTTGGGTTCTTGATTCATTGGATAGTGTTATTTGGAGACCTTATATTGATTGTGAGCCATGGATGGATGATGCATAGACATTGCCATTTATTATGCAGAGTAGATATCTCATTGGTTGAACTCCATACATTCTTGAGAGACAATTGATTAGTTGTATTCTGAGATAGTTTGGTATCATTCAGCCCATGCCTACTGGTGTCATGATATATGCATGATGGTATAGAGATAGGCGAGATTGGGGACCTTCTTTCTCATTTGAGTTAGCACATGCAGAGTTTCTGGCTACTCCTAGGGTAGCTTAGGATATGAGATTGCACATTCTAGATCCTGGGGTTACTGCAGATTATGCTCAGTACATACTGGCAAACCCGTTTCCTCGTATTACCAATCCAGCAGATCCTCCTCCCAGCTCAGGAGATGAGGATGATGATTCAGATGATCCAGTTATCAGGAGATGGAGATGGAGATGAGAGCTTAGAGCTGCTCAGGAGGCTGGAGGATATGGAGGTGGTGGTGGTAGGAGACCCAGACGGAGAGGAGGTCGATTGAGAGCCTGTGGAGGACCGTTTGGACCAGTTGGAAGGATTGGGAGATCATTTCCTATGGGTGGGAGAGAGGTTGGATGGATTGGGAGGGATACTGGCAGGGCAGGGATGAGATCACCGAGAGGGTTGCCCTCTATAGGAGGAGGCGGGATGACTGGATTGGATGGGGGTTGCGGGAGGCATTGATTTTGGTCAGATTCGGCCAAACCCTAGGGTTATTGCAGCTCATGTTGGAGAGGATGAGGATCCAGAGGATCATGCTCCACTCATTAGATGACGTGTTCTAAGAGCTACTCGGACTGAGATTCTAGCAGGTGGACAGGGAGGTGGAGATGAGGGTATTGGGGTTCATGTGCCATAGCAGGATGTGTCAGAGCAAGAGACCATGGATAGTCTCAAAGCATAGATAGATCAACTTAGAGCACAGCTACAGACACTCATGATAGAGAGAGACAGAGCTGTTAAAAGATAGCAAGATACTCAAGGCCTCCTTGATTAGATTCAGTAGGTTGGATCGGGTACTTTCTCAGCTAATATTATTAAAGCACTAGTTTGGGCTGGGAAGGAGACTTCCCATTAGCAATGACTATATGAGGATTTAGTCATAGAGATCTAGAGAGCAGGTAGCTATCATACCACTGTGAGGATGGATACTAGCAGCGGTGGAGTCATGGGACCTCCTCAGAGGAGTGGTGATCATGGGAGGCTGGCATCCGAAGGATCTTCTCGCCCACAGCCACAAAGATGGACAGAGTCAGGTGGTAGTGCTACAGGACAGCCATGACTTGACTTTGTATTGATGAGGCACTTGTGATTTTGATCTGATATCATTGTATACTTGGACTTTTATTGTTTTTATGATGATCTATATGCAGACATGGACTCTATATGATGATGAACTTTATTATGTATGTTACTCTATTTTATGATGATGATCTATAAGCATTGATTATATGGATGATGTTATGATCTTTTCTCTTCATTATGATGATGCAATGATAAATGTTTTTTGATTTTTGATTTTTGATGACCTTGGATGCAAAATGATATTACTAACTTAAATGATATGAATGCAATGATCTATATGGGAATGCAAATGAATGATTATGTAATATTTTATTCAAATGTTTTTTATTTTTTATATGTGATGCTTATAATGATTATGAATCTAACTGCAAAGATGTAACTAAATGATCATTAATGAAATGATAATAGAAATAATAATGATGATACACTACATGATTAATGAAATGTACTAAAGTGAATGCAAACTAATGCAATGACTAAAATGCAACTAAATGAAATGGATGAAAAGAATGCACCTATAATGATCAAATGCAAATTGTTTTTGTTTGTCCAAGTATACTCAATATTTATTCATGGCCATTGATCTATGAATGAAATAAGATGCTTATAATGCAATTGACATTGAATGCTTATAATGCAAATGAATAATGAGCTAATGAAATGATCTAACTAAAATTATACTGTCATTATTCATATGCTTGTCTTGTAACAGTGCTTGATTTCATCATTGAGCTTTAAAATGTTGTAAGAAAATACAAGCAACTTGACATAATGATCCAAGCTGACCTAAGTATTTCTTACATGGATTTTGATATAGCAAGTTAATATAAGCAACTTGATATAATGAATAAAGTTGACCTGAGTATTGCTTGCAGAACAGACAAGGATTATCTCCTTTCATGCATGACTCAGAACATCCTCCTTGATCTTTTGTCGATCATATCCTTAGACAAGTACATACTTTAGTAAGAGATAAAACACAGACAATAATCAAAGAAAATAATCATGCCTCATCATATCTTCTCTAGTCATGGACATCCTTGAGTCACATAGAGTACATGATTAGCAATAAAATCAATAAATAGACATTGAATCTTGCATGTCATTCACATGTTCTAATTTTCATTAACTGATATAATCATCTTGATGAATGATCTTTGATAATCCTTTATTACTTGCTAGTTGATTCTTCATTTTCTGAATTTCATGATTCAGTTGTCATGAAATGCCTTGACCTTCATTTGTTTTGTTGCTCGTTATCTATTTCAAAACCTTAGGTGTTTTTGTTTTTTCTAAGTTTTCCGAATGTTTTTGGATTTTCAAAGATTTAAAAGATCACCTTTTGCAAAAGGAATTAAGATTTTACCCCCAACAGAAAAAAAAAAAATTATTATGGATGTATGAATTGATCAAGATCCAAACTATGGCAGGATATAAATACATATTGATTGAATCTGATAAAATTTGAGATAGTGACTATGACAAGTATGTCAAAGATTGATAACTATTGGTAAGCTGCATATTTCCTGCTAAATGGTTCAAAGCAATAGATGTGAAAGATGGAATGGATTAGCTAGGAAGCGATAGATTGGATATGATATAGTGGATAGGTGCACAAAGCAATCTCAAAGATGGAGGAACTCACTTTTTAGATAGCGCCTGTTTACCAGCTTTTCACCATATAAATTTATTGCATTTTTTCTTTTTATATTTTTATTTATTTATTTTTTAGGAATTTTCTGTTTTTCTGATTTTTTTATATTTTTTTTCAGGGCTTTATATCTCAAGCATAGAACTTCTTGAGATGAATAGAATTGATAGGTTCATCAAACCAATCACCTTCTAGGGTGGATAACTTGTATGCTCCTAATCCATATGTTGCTACTATGACAAAAGGTCCTAACCAATTTGGTTCAAATTTACCCTTTTTTCCTCGGTCTTGCTGATTTCTTGGATTCTCTCTTAGAACTATATCTCCAATCTAAAAAATGCATGGCTTAACTCTGTGATTATAACTTCTTAACATTCTCTATTGATATACTTTCAAATGGTCTGTTGCATTTTGACAACGTTCATCAATCAGTTCAAGTTCTTAGAGTCTAGAGACTTGTTGTTCTTCCTCTAGTACAAGACCTTTCAAGGAAACCTGTAGAGAAGGTATCTCTACTTCTATGGGTAAGATGGCTTCTGATCCATAGACTAAACAATATGGAGTTTCTCCCATTGGTGTGTGGATTTTGGTTCGGTATGCCCAAAGAGAAGGATTCAACTAAATGTGTCAGTCTTTTCCAACGTCACTGACTATTTTCTACAAGATTTTCAAGATAGTCTTGTTTGATACCTCAACTTGACCATTTCCTTGTGGATAATATGGAGTAGAAAACCTATGTTGGATATGAAACTGTTCACATAGTTCCTTCACATCTTGATTCTTAAATGGTCGTCCATTGTCAGTGATAATGGTCATAGGAACTCCATAGCGACAGATTATATAATTTAAGATGAATGATGATATTTGTTTTCTTGTCACTTTTGTCAGAGGTACTGCTTCAATCCATTTAGTGAAATATTCAATTGCAGTCAGAATGAACATATGTCCATTAGAAGATGAAGGATTTATCTTTCCTACCAAATCAAGGCCCCGTTGAGAAAATGGCCATGATCCGGCCATAGGATACAATTCTTATGCTGGTGCGTGAATGAGATTCCCATGGATCTGACATTGTTTGCATTTCTTAGCATATGTGAATGAATCTCTCTCCATAGTAGGCCAATAGTAACCCATACAAAGAAGTTCCTTAGTCAGTGTTAATCCACTTGAGTGTGTGCCACAAATACCTACGTGAATTTCGTTAAGAACTTTTTCAGATTCTTCTTGTTCAAGACATCTCAATAAAGTACTATCTAGACCTCGCCTATATAAGGTATTAGCAATAATAGTATAGCGGGATGACTGACGGATAAAATTTCTTCTTTGATTGTGGGATAGGTCAGGAGGAAGGATATTCTCTTTTAAGTACTGATAGGTTTGTATAAGGATTGGTTGATCCCCGATATATGGAAAATCATGTAGGTATGTTGGGATTGAATGGTAGGGGTTAAGATATCTTCCATGAGGAATTCATAACGTTGTCGATTCTGCAAGAGATATGCTATTGTAGCCATTGCATCTGCTGCTTTATTCTCATTTCTTGGGATTTGAGTAAATGATACTTCTGCAAAGTGTTCTTTAAACTCTTCTACCAGTTGTTTGTAGGGCATGAGCTTGTCATCCTTAGTTTGATAATCATCATTTATTTGGTTGATGATAAGTTTTGAATCACCATAAACATGTAATTCCTTGATATTCCATTCAATAGCCGTTTTAATCCCAATAGTCAATGCTTCATATTCTGCAGTATTGTTTGTGCATGGAAACCATAGCCTATATGTTTTTGGAATTACGTGTCCCTAAGGTGTGATGAATAAAATTCTTGTGCCTAATCCATATTGTGTATAAGAACCATCAAAGTATAATTCCCAAAATTTTGTACTTACTGTCAGAATGTCTGCATCAGGAAATTCAATGCACAATGGTATGTCATTTTGTAAAGGTGCTTCAGCTAATTGATTGGAAATGACCTGTCCTTTGATAACTTTTCGATCAACATACTCTATATCAAATTCACTCAGTATCATAACCCATTTGGTTAATTTGCCTATCAAAGTTGACTTATTTAGCAAGTACTTTAGTGGGTCTATCTTTGCTATCAGCTTCACAGAATGAGTCAGCATATAATGTCGCAGCTTCTGAGTTGAAAATACAACTGTTAGACATGTCTTCAATATTGATGTATAATTCAGTTCATAGCCGACAAGTGTTCTACTGATGTAATACACTGCTCTTTCTTTTCCTTCTTCATCATGTTGAGATAGGAGAGTGCCTAATGATACGTTTGTTGCAGAGATATAGAGCAACAATGGTTTCCCTTTGATTGGTGATACCAGTACTGGAGGATGTATGAGATATTCTTTTGCATAAAAGCCTCTTCACATTTCTGATCCCATTTGAATGGAACATTCTTATGTAAAAGATGAGTGAATGGATGACATCTATCTGCTAATTGAGAGACAAATCTTCTGATTGATTGAAATCTTCCTTGTAAAGATCTCAATTGACTTATGTTCCTGGGTGACTCCATCTCTATGATGGCTTTGACCTTTTCAGGATCTACTTCAATTCCACGGGTTGGTATAATGTACCCAAGAATTTTTTCAGAGGTTACTCCAAATGCACATTTCTTTGAATTTAATCTCAACTAATATCTTTCCAGCCTATCAAAGATCTTGCTTAAGATGTTCAAATGTTCTTGTCTTGTATGAGATTTTGCAAGTATATCATCTACATAATCTTCCATAAATGTATGCATCATATCTGTTACTACTTATTAAGTTGACATTAGTTTTATAACCAAAGTCATTCTATATACTCTAGTCAATTACTACTACCAAAATATTTAGTCGGTGAGCACAGAGCAGTCGGTTATAGAAGGAAGTAGTCACAAAGCCTAGTATACACCGAGCTGTCTACCGAGTAACATTCTATGTCTACTAAGCAGCAATAATGTTACACCGAGTTGATATACACTGAGTGAAACATTTTACCAGATTCATTGAACCTAGACACATGTGTGGAAACGTGTTACAAGATCGAGGAACAAAGAACTGTTATCACATTGGAAATTGCACTTCTAGATTGTGTATGATTTTGAGGTCATCTATCCAATGAAATATTTTGTATAGTTATTCATTCGATAAACCATGTTTGTAAGATTGAAGCAATGAACCAGATCACCGACATAAGAGATCTATTTATACAACATGGATTGGGATCAGATAGAGATATAGAGGCATGTGTGTATGAGTGTGAAGACAAACATATGTGAAAAGCAAAATCATGGGAAAGCACTGAGTATTGAGACTGTTAGAGACACAGAGGTCACCGAGAAGGATTTCAAAGAACAGTCAAGGAACAAAGTAAACTGAAGGGTTTACCGAGTTATTTTATGGGTTACCGAGGTATGCTATAAGCAAGGGTAAGCTATCAGAAATAGCTGAACATGTAGCTCTAACCGAGCAACTTTTATTATTGCAGTAGTGAAGTTGTGGGTGCCATTCCCACCATAGTTTTTCTCTCTAACCAAGAGTTTCTATGTAACCAAAATATATGTGTTATGGAGTGAATCATGTATGATTGTTATTTATTTGTTTTAGCTTTATGTTATGTTACAACGGTTTTTGGTTTATGCATAACAGTAAAGATATTGTTCAAGAAAGGATTTGAAGTACTGATTCACCCCTCCCCTCTCAGTACATTAGCTTTCCATATTGGGCCTAACAATTGGTATCAGAGCTTGAATCTTGAAAAAGGGTTTAATAGCCTAAAGAAAAAGATCTTATCAATGGAAGGCTATAAACAATCTCGGAGGATTGTGTATCTGCAAGAAGAGTTGGATCATGCTAATCAAGTGATTGCAGACATGCAAAGACAAATGCAAAAATCATTGAAAGTTAGAAGAAGATTATCTGATGATTTACAAGACTCTCAAGAGCTAGTGGAACAAATTGAAACATCATCTGAGAACAGTATATCTGAAGAGACTGAAGAGATGATTGGAAAACTGAAAGAAAAGAACAAAGCATTAACTGGTCAGCTAAAAGCAATGAAAAGTGGACATGAAAATTTCAGCACACAGATGACTGAGAATCTTGATGCATTAAGGACAGCCAAGGATAAAGTAAGAGATCTAGAAAGAGAAAAACAACAACTTGAAGCATTAGTATATGAAAAGAATGATGAAATCACAAGGTTGACTGGAATTCAAAGTAATCTGTCAGATCAATTGGGTTATGCACATCATGAAGCAAATCTAAAAGATGATGAGAATCAAGCATTGAAACTTGAAGTATCAAGGTTGACCGATGAACTTGAAACAGAGAAGAAATCCAAAGAAACACTAAAGAAGAGCTATGAAGCATCAAAGATGTTGGATGAGCAACTGAATATAAAAAGACCCAACAAAGATGCAGAACTCGATTACAAAGGAAAAGACTCTACCAAGAAAGGAATCCACACTATCAAGAGAGGAGAATCATCAAAGCAAGCTGGAAACAAGAAGAACATCAAAGGAAAGAAGCCTATTTGCAACTACTGTGGAAAACAAGGACATACTACTAATATGTGCCAAATCAGAAAAGGTAAGCAACCGAATGTCACTAAGTCTAATGATTATTGTAACAATTGCAATAAGTATGGTCACACATCTAACCAATGTAGGACAAAGTCTATTAGCAATTATCAGAAGGCAAAATTCAAAGGGTTTTGTAAAAACTGCAATAGATATGGACATAGTACCGAGAAGTGTTGGTTTAAGCAGAAGAACTATATGTGGTTTGCACACCGAACAAATAATAGAGGCTACCGAACTCACACAGATCCTAACCGACTGTATTCTGCAGTACCATGGGATTACAATACAAGGATATGGTGTGAATGTTGTGAAAGATATGGACATATAAGTGCCAACTGCTTTATAAGGTTTGGAATGAACAACAGAAGATCATGGAGAAATCCTGGTATGGCATGTTTTCATTGTCACAAAGTTGGACAGTTGGCTAGAGATTGCAGAGATCAACCTAGAGGAGACATTGAAGAAATAAAGGCAAATTATAGATGATTTGGAAAAAGAAGGAAATTGTGTTGAATGAAGAAAGCACCTTACCTACCGAGTTAGGTGCACCTATTTCAAATAAATCGGTAAAGGTATGAAGGGACTGCATTCTTTCAAAGGTTAAATCTTAACAGTTCCTATTCTATCATGTACTTAATTCAAAAATCTGCATAGCTAAAGATGTATTAGGAAATTTAAAATTTTATCAAGTCTTTTTGAGCACTAGTCAAGTCGGTAAATACAGGAAGCCTATCTAGTCGGTAAATACAGGAAGTCTGGCTACTTGGTAAGCATAAAAAAAAGGATGTGGTCCCGAGTGCATTTAATGTCTTTTGACCTAACTGCACAAAGCCCGATAAGGTATATTGTGTACTTAAAGCACTTTGTGCGGTTATTTTACACTTACCAAGTTTTCAAGAAAGCAGAGCAGAGCGATTCAAAGGCGATCACCTCCCGAGAAAATTTCAAGGTATTTACACATAGATCTCAAGCATTTCTAAGAGCTAGCTACCGAGAAATATCAGTTGTGATTATCTATTTTATATTTGTTTGGCATTTGAAAGTCTTCAAACCCCAAGAATATTTTATTAAGAGATTATCTAAAATTTGCAATGGCACCTAAGATCCAGAAGTCCGTTGTTCTTGAGAACATTGAAAAGCCCTCACTAAAATACTCTTTAACTCCCAAAGTAGCTTCTGAACTGGATGATAAAACTACATTTTCACTCATTCCAGATAGGGTTTTACTAGTTGAGGATGTCAGATTCTTCACTAAGTGTCATGTTGAGGAACTAGGTCATGTTGAAATCAAGGACACATATGGTGAATTGTGTACCGATGGGAAATTGGATGGCAAGTATGAACATATCAAAATCGAGGGATTGACCGAAGCCCTAACCTATCCCTATGTCTTCAAACCCCAATGGGTCAAGTTTGTTCTGAGCAAAGTTCATGATGATTTCATGTGGTTAGCGGAGCAACCATTCAAAATCACCAACGAAATCATTCATTTGATCACCAGTTACCCTATTTTTTATCATGCTTGAGCTCAGAAAATGATATCACAAAGGGAATTGATCACTCTAACCGGAGTTGAATTTGATTGCAGAGGACTAAAACTGAATAATGTGATAGATACAGAGCTGAAGTTTGCCATTAGAGTAATAGGTTATTGTTTCTTCCAATCAACAAGGGAAAATAGTGTACCCTGTGTAGCAGTCGATTTAGCATATAAAATTGTGAAGAAAGGAACGAAAATTGATCTTTGTGAAGTATTGTTGAAAAACCTGTTTGAGAATCTAAACACCATAAGGAAGCCGAAGAAGAACAACTCGGCTAACACACTGAAGTTTGGATCACTTTTGGTATGCATGTTTTTCTATTTTGAGAAATTCTTTCCATCAGTCAGTAATGTAGTTTGGGAGCTACACCAGCCAATCACCCATCAAATCAATGACTTCATCAAACGACCATGTGATAACTTTAATGATATTATGGATGATTATTTCAGCAAGTTTCAAGAAAAGATGCATAAAAGGTATAGAATTTGATGCAGAGCACCATAGTTCCAAAACACATTCACTCAAGAACCCTTCAAGGTTCATTCCAAACTATTCATTTAAGACATAAAAACAACTTCTCCATCAATATCAATCTATCATCATACTTTCATGCATGCTATAGGGGTTCATTAATGATGTCTCAAACATATCCAATCATTTATACCTTTGCAAACCATTAAACTTAATTGTTCATTGAAAGAATCCAATTCACTATCATCAAAGTGATTGTCATTCACGTGATAGTTTTCTATACCTTCACACAGACATTAATAACTTTCAAACCACAGCATATATGGAAGATCGCTTCGGTTAGGTTTTATTAAACTAGGTTTCTAAAGCCATATCAAAATTGAGAACAATCCAATGGTTCATTTGTGAGTTATGCCCCCCGTACTAAGACCTATTTTTACTATCATAGAAAAAAAAATGTGCATGCCCAGTCCACCTAGGGCATCAAATATCTCCCAAAATACAAATCCATTTGATATGAAATAAAATCCATCTGAAATCCCCTTTAATATACTCTCAGAATAACTAAGATTTAGATTTTTACCATGGTTATAATTTGAGATATGAACAAACCCTCATACACACCTCCATTATTTATGGTTTTCAATCTGTTTTCACCAAAACTTACGCAACTTTCTCAAAATTGAATGAAATCGACCCAAACTAGAAGAGAAGTAAATCTTAATCACACATATTTCCAATGAATCCATTTAGAGGTCATAAATATTTAATATGCGTCACCATACGTTGCAACATGACTATTTTCAGGAAATCTGGAAGTTGCAATCCATAAAACTTCCATAACTTCTTTGTTTCTCAATGAAATCACTCCAAACCAAAACAAGAAGGAAGATAATTCAAAATACTATCTAACCATGATAATTATACATACTTTCCAAGCTGTATAGGTCTATACAAGACCTAGAAACAACAAAGTAACAATGGAAACTATCAAAATGGCAAGCTTATGAATACACAAATTGTTCAAAATTGTTAACCTCCTTCTCATTCCCCTTGGTTCAACCAAATACAACATTTTATAGAATCTTGGTCAGTTTGGACCTTATAACTACCTCCAAGACCTTTCAACTTCCCATTTACAACTTTTCCAAATGTTGCATTTTGACAACTTTTAACAAATTTTACATTTTTTGTCAAAATGGACTCAAACTTTGTTTAAACACTATTGACACCTTACAATGGACCTTAAATGACCTTTTATAACTTGTATACCCTTCCATGGGTCTTTTGACTCATTTTGACCATCTTGACCTATAAGGGCCTATATGGACAACTAGGACATAATCAAGACTTGCTTACATTTTTAGGCTTTCAAGCCTTACAAATCATTCCAAGTGGATTCAAATACATTATAAATGACCTTCAAATATCAATTGTATTTCAAATGATGACTTTGACCATATATTTGCCTTACACCATGGGTGCTCCTGCACCATACTACCGGCCTTGAAAGAGTTCCAAGTCTCTTGGAAATGAGTAACATGATGCCTCTGCTACATTCTGCTTCAATCAAGACTCCTATCAATGGAGTTTATACTGGCTGCTTCCAATGGTGCATCTCTCATATGAAGTCCACTCCTCCAAGCTGCTACAAACACCCAACAACTTTTGTCCCTCACCTGGGAGTCCTCTCTTGCCTCTCTCCCCAAGACTCTTGGCAACACACTGGACCTCCTTCTTAGGCCCTTTGGACCATCTCCTATGGCCCCCTCTGGTAGACCTTCCTGTCCACCCACTTGCAGCTGAGTGAACCTGCACCAAACCTACAACCAAGAAACTTTAATCACAAGAATCAAATAAACAATCTCATGGGCTAGGTCCTGGTGTGGATTGCCTCCTTCGGCACTCTACCCACACACTCAAGCTCTTCTAGCTCTGATACCAATTTGGTACAGAGCACCATAATTCCAAAACACATTCACTCAAGAACCCTTCAAGGTTCATTCCAAACTATTCATTTAAGACATAAAAACAACTTCTCCATCAATATCAATCTATCATCATACTTTCATGCATGCTATAGGGGTTCATTAATTATGTCTCAAACATATCCAATCATTTATACCTTTGCAAACCATTAAACTTTATTGTTCATTGAAAGAATCCAATTCACTATCATCAAAGTGATTGTCATTCACATGACAGTTTTCTATACCTTCACACAGACATTAATAAATTTCAAACCAAAGCATATATGGAAGATCGCTTTGGTTATGCTATAGAAAACTAGGTTTCTAAAGCCATATAAAAAATTGAGAACAATCCAACGGTTCATTTGTGAGTTATTCCCCCCATACTAAGACCTATTTTTACTATCATAGAAAAAAATAAGAAATGTGCATGCCCAGTCCGCCTAGGGCATCAAATATCTCCTAAAATACAAATCCGTTTGATATGAAATAAAATCCATCTGAAATCCCCTTTAATATACTCTCAGAATAACTAAGATTTAGATTTTTACCATGGTTATAATTTGAGATATGAACAAACCCTCGTACACACCTCCATTATTTATGGTTTTCAATCTGTTTTCACCAAAACTTATGCAACTTTCTCAAAACTGAATGAAATCGACCCAAACCAGAAGAGAAGTAAATCTTAGTCACACATATTTCTAATGAATCCATTTATAGGTCATAAATATTTAATATGCGTCACCATACACTACAACATGACTATTTTCAGGAAATCTGGAAGTTGCAATCCATAAAACATCCATAACTTCTTTGTTTCTCAATGAAATCACTCCAAACCAAAACAAGAAGGAAGATAATTCAAAATGATATCTAACCATGATAATTATACATACTTTCCAGGCTATACAGGTCTGTACAAGACCTGGAAACAACAAAGTAACAATGGAAACTATCAAAATGGCAAGCTTATGAATACACAAATTGTTCAAAATTGTTAACCTCCTTCTCATTCCCCTTGGTTTGACCAAATACAACATTTTATAGAATCTTGGTTATTTTGGTCCTTATAACTACCTCCAAGACCTTTCAACTTCCCATTTACAACTTTTCCAAATGTTGCATTTTGACAACTTTTAACAAATTTTACATTTTTTGTCAAAATGGACTCAAACTTTGTTTAAACACTATTAACACCTTACAATGGACCTTAAATGACCTTTTATAACTTTTATACCCTTCCATGGGTCTTTTGACTCATTTTGACCATCTTGACCTATAAGGGCCTATATGGACAACTAGGACATAATCAAGACTTGCTTACATTTTTAGGCTTCCAAGCCTTACAAATCATTCCAAATGGATTCAAATACATTATAAATGACCTTCAAATATCAATTGTATTTCAAATGATGACTTTGACCATATATTTTTCTTACACCATGAGTGCTCCTGCACCAGAATTCCACCCCAGTTAATAGAGAAATACAAGGATGTCATATGTTTTGAAGTGGACACCGACTATTGCTATGTTAATGTTGTGGAACCAAGAACTCAATCTTTGCCACCTATGGGTTATGAGATTGACTTTGACATCACACAATAGCAGATAGATGCTTTTCTTACATTACCAAGGCATGCTACCGAGTTAAGGTATGGAACCTATGAAGAAGTTAAAGAGAAAGTAAAGATGAGTATTGTAGTACTCAAGGCTACAAGGAAGGCAACAAAAATGATCAAGGCATTAATAGAGAAATTTTGAGAAGGTTCTTCCTCCACACCTATCAAAGGCACTCCAGTAATCACCAAGGAGGAATCTGAAGCCCAAGAGGCAGCTATAACACTGAGCACCGAGTTGCCTAAAGGAAAAGTTTTGAAAAGAAAGAAATAGGATACATCACAGGTATCACCGACTCCTTCAATAAAGCGCCCAAACACAAGATCATCTGCAGCATCACCAAGTAAGAAACCAAAGAATGTTGCCACACCAAAGGTAACAAAAACTTACAAGAAATCTACTCAGAGACTCATTTTGACTAAAGAGTCCAGTGACATCGAATCTGAAGATGCAAGCAAATTTCAGATTGTCAAGAGTAAAAAGGTAGATGTACATAGTGTTGACAATTTTTGTACTAATCTGAAGCAATATGGTGGATTTGGAGCATTCAAATATGTTAAGTATGAATCCAGATCTGATGATGAAAAGAGACAAATAGAAGAAGTTGTCATTTGCACACTTCTGAAATTCCGATTGGTTCCATTGGAAGCATCTAAATCTCTTCCAAATGAATTATATTTGCATATTGATAACAGGTGGAAGTATGACATGGACTTAGAGAAACAGATGAGAGAAAGAAGTTTGGTACATCTCTTTCCAGACATGTCGGTAGATGAGATCACTGAACATCTGAAAAACTGCCACACAAACTTCCTAGTCAAGCAAAGAGCCTTGGAATTGATGAATGGCCTTTACTTGGATGTAGAGAATGAGACCAAAGAAAAATGGTAGGAAATCTTTCAAATCAAGAATGCTGGTGAGCAAGCTAAAGTTGAAATAGTTGATGTCACTGAGCAAGATCCTGATATCACCAAGCAAGACCTTGTTGACACTCTACAAATTGATGAGGATATCATGGACACCGAGGCACAAGAACAGGAAATGATAGAAGGGAATGCATATGCCAAACTAGTATCCAGTGAGTCAGTTTTGGAGCAAGTTCAGCCCTATCCTCTGGTCACTCAACCTGTGTCAACCGAGGCCCCTCAAGATACTGAGCAAGGAACAGAGGATCACAAGTCTACAGAAGGAGAAACTGCTTCTCAGGCCACCGGGGAACAGACCTCTCAAGCTCCTTCTAGCACTGAAAATGTTACATCTAAGACCCCAAGCACAGAAGCACCAAAGGACACAACAAAGGCTACATCAGAGGTTCAAGAAACTGACAAAAGTGTTGCCTCTATCAAGCAACCTACCGAGGGTAAGAAAGCCTCACAAGCCATTGTATTAGTTCAACCAATGAAAGGTAAAGAAAAGAAGATGAAAAAGCATAGTTTCAAATTAGATTTGTCAAAACCAATAGTGTTTCCGAATGTAGACATATCCAAATTAAAAGGGCAAACACTCATTGAATTCGGTGAACTATGCAAAGCCAAAGCAGAATAGGAAAAACAAATGGCTATTCAAAAGAAAAACAAAGTACTTCAGAAAGTGAAAGCACTATTAACAGATATGCTACCTGAAGCTACATTGACAAAAGATGCAGCCATCCATGTTCAACTGGATGAACTCCTAACTAAAATAGAGACATCTGGAGTAGATGCATTCGAATACTTGAGCAAATTGGAGGACAAAGAGCTCACTGCTAAAATGATTGAAGAGGTACAGAAGGCTATTGCTATTGGCAAAGTAAAACTTGTCAAATTTATTGCTGAGTTGTCCCCTCAACTCAAGCACATTCTTTATTTATTTCAGAAACTCTGTACATTTTCTTTATTCATTAAAGATATCAAAAATAAAACAGAAGTGATTGAGAAAGAGATCACCGATCTCTCAAATAAGTTGACCACTAAGCCAAATTCTATTCAGCATTTTTATACAAAGTTACAAAAGCTCATGGCTCAATAATTGCAACTCAAGAATGAAGAGCACAAGATAAGGATGGACATAATGACTCTTCAAACATTACTCATTCCTCATCTTCATCCTTCCAAGAACAGATCAACAAGGCTACCTCCCTATCCACTTAGCAAGAGGGAAGCACCTTAGATGGACTAATTTCACTGTTAGCTGACATTACAGCTCAGAATTCACTCATGGACAGTGTCAAGGATGCCCTCTCTATCGCTCTTATCGATGCAAGGACAAAGTACAAATCCATTTTTGACCAGTTGCCTCCACCAAATGGTAACTAAGTTTTGATGTTTGTCAAAAAGGGGGAGTATAACATCAAAGTATCAAAGGGGGAGTGTAGTATACAGGGGGAGTATACCGAGCAGGATAGAGTATCCAGATGCACATCACTGACCAGTAATCATCGAGCAGTGAACCAAGTAGTAAATATAGAACATTGATCACTGAGCATGCAAAATCAGAGTTTTGTACAGTATATTGATAAGGGGAGTATATCTGAATATACCATTTTATTGACTAATGTATATACTGTCTGTTTAGTCAAATTTTGTAAGTATATAGATTTTTGAGTTATGACTTTGAAAGTAGTTTTGTCAAACATCTCAACTAATGTCAAAAGGGGAGATTGTTACTACTTATTAAGTTGCCATTAGTTTTATATCCAAAGTCATTCTATATACTCTAATCAGTTACTACTACCGAAATATTCAATCGGTAAGCACAAAGCAGTTGGTTATAGAAGGAAGTAGTCACAGAGCCTAGTATACACCGAGCTGTCTACTGAGTAACATTCTATGTCTACTAAGCAGCAATAATGTTACACCGAGTTGATATACACTAAGTGAAACATTTTACCAGATTCATTGAACCTAGACACATGTGTGGAAACATGTTACAAGATCGAGGAACAAAGAACCGTTATCACATTGGAAATTGCACTTCTAGATTGTGTATGATTTTGAGGTCATCTATCCAATGAAATATTTTGTATAGTTATTCATTCGATAAACCATGTTTGTAAGATCGAAGCAATGAACCAGATCACTAACATAAGAGATCTATTTATACAGCATGGGTTGGGATCAGATAGAGATATAGAGGCATGTGTGTATGAGTGTGAAGACAAACATATGTGAAAAGCAAAATCATGGGAAAGCACTGAGTATTGAGACTGTTAGAGACACAGAGGTCACCGAGAAGGATTTTAGAGAACAGTCAAGGAACAGAGTAAATAGAAGGGTTTACCGAGTTATTTTATGTGTTACCGAGGTATGCTATAAGCAAGGGTAAGCTATTAGAAATAGTTGAACATGTAGCTCTAACTGAGCAACCTTTATTATTGCAGTAGTAAAGTTGTGGGTGCCATCCCCACCGCATTTTTTCTCTCTAACCAAGAGTTTCTGCGTAACCAAAATATATGTGTTATGGAGTGAATCATGTATGATTGTTATTTATTTGTTTTAGCTTTATGTTATGTTACAACAGTTTTTGGTTTATGCATAACAGCAAAGATCTTGTTCAAGAAAGGATTTGAAGTACCGATTCACCCCTCCCCTCTTAGTACATTAGATTTCCATATTGGGCCTAACACATATCATGGAAAATTGTCATCATAGCCCTTTGATAATTCGCTCCTGCATTCTTAAGCCCAAATGGCATAACATTCCAGCAATAAGTACCCCATGCACAGGTGAATGTTGTATTTTCTTGATCTTCAGGGGCTATTATTATTTCATTGTATCCTGAGAAGCCATCCATTAATGAAAGAATCTCATGCCCTATTGATTAGTCCACAATTATATCAATGTTGGGTAGTGGGAAATCATCTTTGGAACATGCTTTGTTCAAATCTCTGAAATCAGTGCACTCTTATGCTTTTATCCGGCTTTGACACTGGTACAATGCTTGAAACCCATTATGGATAGGCAACAGGTCTTATGAAACCCACATCTAATAGTTTCTTTAGCTTGGATTTTACAAGAAGAGTGATGTGTGGATGCATCTTCCTTAGCTTTTGCTTAACTGGTTTCACTTTTAAATCCACATTGAGATGATGCATTATAAGATCTAGATTAAGTCCTAGCATGTCTGCATAGGATCAAGCAAAATTTATTTGTCTTTGTCTGAAGAATTCTATGTATTCTTTCCTCTCTTTATCTAATAATGAGACAACAGAATGAAGTATCTTGAGATCCTTTGATGTTCCAATGTTTATTGCTTCTATTGGTTCTATTAGAATAGCGGATCTCTCCTGAAAATATGCAAGGAGGATATCAAACTTTCCATCTTCTGGTGCCTCCAAGAGGTTTTCATTGTCAGATACGTCCTTTATTTTCCCTTTTGATTGATCTAGTGTTGCCATGAAATGGTTTTCAATAATAGGTCTCTTTCCCTGTTTTATTTCAATTTTGCGACTGGAAATTTTGGCATTCTCTTGATTGCAAGAAACATTACTTGATTCCATAATGGAAGATATCTTAGGTGTTATGGGTTCGATAGCATTAAGATACACATCTAACTCATGATCATCAGAAAAGACATCTAATTCAAGGTTTTCTAGATTATCCCAATCAATTAGTTCAGGATGAAGAAGGGGTAAGTCATAATCATTGTCATCATTAGGTGCTTCAAATTTCATGACATAATGGCCATAATTTGGCATAGAGTATGTAATGTTATAGATAGAATGATCTTGAGGATTATCTCTCCCGAGTGTTCTACAATTAGTTCTAACAAAATCAGTATTAGTATTTTGTAGTTCACACTCAAATGGCTCTTCATCTGACGTTTGTCCCTTAAACGAGTGGATTATATAAACACACACGCCTTTAATACTGCAAGTTCCTTCTTGATTATTTTCAATAAATTCATTTGCATTTTGAAGTTGACATACTTGTGCACATGATATAGAGAATTCTTTTGCTAGCTTTTGTCTTCTTTCACACTCAGCTTCTTTTGAACTAATAGTCAATTCTACTTGACTATCTCTTAGTTCTTCTATGGTTATGCCATACCTTGGTACATCTTTCTCTTTATTTGATAGAAATCTGATATTTCCAAATGCTTGATCCATATCTATTTTTGCTTCTTGTGGCATTATTTATTTGTCTTTGTCATCCCCTTTCTTTTGTTGTCTTGTATATGCCTCTTTTTATCTAGATTCTAAGTTCTTCTTGTCTTCTTTCTAACTCCATCTTTTGTTTTGTAATAGACAAGTCTTCTTTTGTGGTAGCTGCTTGCTCTTCATTTCTTTCTTCACTTGATATACTAGATGAGACATATGGACCCCATTCATATTAATTTGAATCTGTTTTTGAACCATTGTCTAGGACTATACCAATGTACCACACAGGAATGTCGTATGGTGCAAAGAGTTCCCTGATTTCTACCATCTCGATTTTCATTGATTCTGGAATATCTTGTTCAAATTTTGCACTTGCTTGTATTCCTTGAACTTGTTGACAAGATTCTTCTTTTCTTTTGATTGCAATCTCTTCTTCTTGTTTCTCATGTTCTTCTTGTTTATTCTTATTGGCTACTATTTATGCTGCTTGATGTAGCTTTTCTTACCATTGTTCTTCTTTAGAGACTGATTTCTTTCTCCACTTTGGCTGTTGATGATTATGTTGCTTTTGATTTGATTTTAGATATCCAAGTCCCGATTTATCTTCTTTAGATTGCGAGTGGGGACAAATAGGTTCTGAAATACCTTGATGTCGCTTACCAATTGGTCATTTTCCTTCATATCCCATTGTTTGCATGATCTTATAACCATTGCCATACTGTTCTATAGGAATATTGATTTTTGTAGCTATTTCTATAGTTTCATTTTCATCTTTGTACAACCAATCAAGAATTTCCTTATCTTTGGTTTCTTCTTCAAGTGTTCCAGCTCTAACAAATGCTCTGTTAAACATGTCTTTTGATTTCTCTGAGGTCTTTGATTGGATATTTGAAGGCTTTCCATATGACTTAGGTGAAAGTGGAAAATTATGCAAAGAATATTTTCCCATTCCTTCATCACTCAATTTGAGCTTTTTCTCAAAGGTTTCCCATAACTTTTCTTGAATTTCTTTGGTAGGATATACTGATTCTCTGTTATGTGGAACTCTTGTATCTTGTGTTGGCTTCATATTATTGCAATATTGGCTAGAGTCTGCAATTATAGTGACCTCTTGTCCTTCATGAGGAAATTTTACACATTGATGATATGTAGAAGGAACTGCTTGCATGGTGTGAATCTATGGTCTTCCCAGAAGAATATTGTAAGAGAGGTTCAAATCTAAAACCTGGCATAATGTATTCTTTTCCACAGGTCCTATTTTGATTGGCAACACCACAGTTCCTTTAGAAGAATGCTCTGCTTCATCATAGGCCTTAATAGTCATTTTCTTCTTTGGATCTACTGCATTTTCTGAATATCCCAAAGCTTTTATTAAACTTAATGCACAAATATTTAAGCCCGCTCCACCATCTACGAGTACGCGTTTGATACGAGTTTTATTAATGGTGACTTCAACATGTAAAGGAGCATTGTGAGGATGTTACAAGGACGCGTCATCATTTTCAGAAAATGGTAAGCAATGAGGAGCTATAAGGTGTCCCACCATGTTTTGGAACTGATCCACATCCAAGTCTTTTGAAACTGTTGTTTCCACTAAAGCTTTTTCCAAAAATTCCTTATACATAGGTGAAACTTTGAGAAGTTCCAAAATTGATATTTGAGCAGGTGTTCTTTGTAATTGCTCTACTAAATTGTATTGTTGTGAAGTGGATGTTGAGTCTTTTGTTATACCTAGAAAGGTGACCTTCGCTTTGCTTCTCATAATGACATTGATTGGCTCTGAAGGTGGATTATCTTTAACAATGATGAAATTTGCCACATCATCATATGTATAAGTGTAGTTCACTTTGGCTTTTCCTTTTTCATCTTTTAATTGGGATTGTTGACCTTTGTCATAATTCGGAAGTGGAGTTTTGAAAGCTAGGTGTGATTCGTTTGTCTTATGTCTATCCACCGTGATAGTTCCATTATCAATTAGATACTGGATAAGGTGTTTCAATCTCTGACAATCATTTGTTTGGTGTCCTTTATTCTGATGGTAATTACAAAAATGATTGTCATTCCACCAATTAGGCTTGACTTGTGGTTCATAACTTCTTTCTACTGGTAAAACACTCAATTTGTTTGCAAGAAGAGTTTTTAAAGCTGATTCCAATGGTTCTCTAATGTTTGTGAATTTCCCACATGGATTGGAGATGAAAGACTTGGTTTTATTGCTTTCTTGATTGTTATTGTTTGGGATTTGACTTGATAGATTAAAAATTGGTTGTTGTTTTGTAGCACTATTGTTGTCGTTTCCTCCATTGATGACATTCCTATTCTTTGACCAGATCTTGGGTTTATCATTGTTACTATTGTTGTTGTTGTGAGAATTATTGTAAAGTTTTAGCTCTCCTTTCTTTGTCTTCTATTTTCAGACCATTCTCAATCATCTTGGCGAAGGAGGGAGGACGTTGCATTTTTAGTCAATAACTCATTTCACTGAAAATATTATCAATGAATATGTCCATCTTTTCTTGATTAGGTACATCTCTTGGATACCTATTAAACATTCATTTCCATCACTGCAAGAAGATCATAAAAGATTCACCACTCTTTTGTTTAACATTGCATAAATCCAGCATTATTATCTCATTCCTTACATTGTAGGAGTATTGTGTAATAAATCTATTCACGAGTTCTTCAAAATATTTGATTCCGGATGGTAATCTTGAAAACCATTCCATTGATTGTCCATTTAAACTCCTAGGGAAAATACGTATTAGGTAAGTTTCATTGTGCGCAAATTCCATACTCATAGTACAAAACTCACTAATGTGATCCTGAAGATCAGATTTTCCATCGTATTTGTCATATTTAGGGATCTCGCAATGTTGTTGAAATGGTACCATATTCATTTTTTTATCGAAAGGATATGGACAGATATCTTCTAATGAATACTTATTGGAGCTTGTTCCATTTTTCATATCTTGTATCTGTTGTTGTAGAGTTTGTATTTGTTGAGTAAGGTTTAATAACGGATTATCCATATAGTTTCTCCTTATTTCTTTGTAAGTTATTTTATCACTACGCTCTTTTCTTGTGTCATCACATTCTTTTCCTGTCTCTTCATGATTTTCTTTGTTTACATATTAGTTGTTTGGATCATCTGTGTTTTGGGTGTTACTTGCCTCCGCATCTTGTTTCAAGATTTCTATGTTAAATTCTTGTGGCAATTTAGCTCTTGATTTTGTTGGCATATGTACACTCCAATGAGACATTGTAGGTGATTGAAGTTTTTGTCATTGATAGCAACCTTGCAATCCTATGGCATCGCCAAGGCATTACACCGACAAGATAGTGCACCGGCATCAATAGATCACACTCTACACCGGCACAAAGAAAGGAAGTATACCGGCACAGAGGCCGATAGGATTTTGTTATATTATATTTTGTTTATTATTGTAAAAACTTTGTAAGCCGACTTGGCAAGTTGTAAGATGACTCTTATATATAAGAGAGATCATTGTAGACATTTTGAAAGTAAGAAAAGCGAAGAAAAAGAAAAAAATATAAGGCAGACCTATTATGCGAAATATAGGCTAAAGGTTTATGTAAGAAGCAGAGCAGCAACTGGTACTGGATCTAGCATTATAGATGCTATTTTAAAGCAGTACAAGATATTGGATTTGTATAATCCACATTGTAAGTCAGTGAGACTTGCCATTGAGCAGTGAGCTCTAGGCAGTTGGCCTTCCTGCATGTGCAGGCCCCTATTGTAAGTAATATTCTCTTATTGGCCAGTGAGTGAATATTGTGGGTCACAAATCCCACCGAGGTTTTTCCCACACTGGGTTTCCTCGTTAAATCCTTGTGTTATTGTGTGCTTTTCATGTGGATGTTCTTGATTCTATTTATTGCATTATTTCTTGCATACCGGTACTCTGTTATAATATGTTCTGCATGTTTTAAGTTAAGAAATTCTAATTACCGGTTAGATACTGATTCACCCCCCCCTCTCAGTATTTGTGGGATTCCTAACAGATTTTGCTAACATCAAAAGATATTTCTCTTTTTGTTTTGCCAATAATTTTTCCATTAGTCTATCAAATTTGAAATCTTTCTCAAGCTCTCTAATGGCGTTATTGATTGCTTTTCGTCAACAACAGTATACCCAAAAGTTTGGAATGTCGGATTATCTTCTTCCTCCATTTGTTTTTATTGTTTTCTAAGTTGTTCGTATTGAGCTCTAGTCCAAACTGGCATGTGATTGTTTCAAAAAATTTAAAGTTTCGAAAGGACAAGTCAATAGGTGATTATTGGTTTAGGAAGATATGCTTTGTTGATTTTACCACTATTGTTCGTTCGTTGTGATAAAGCATCCCTTTGTTGAAAAACACGTCCTTACAAAATTTCTTCATCAAACTTTGTCCTGCAGCCACGTAAATAGTGATGAAAATGGTGTAGCAATGTCCTATGATTTAATAAGATCTTGCGATTGATATACAAAAATCTTATTCTTTTCTAAGTAGCTTTATAACTGGTTTTTCTTTTCTTAAGGCGATACTTAAAAGTCATATAAGCATTTGATAGTTTACAAGTTTGTTTGATTCCAATGTTGGTGCAATTTTGATTTTGATATGACCTATGTTCAAAATAGGAAAGATAGGTCCAAGATAATGAACACAAGATGAATTGGTCAAGCTTCGTGATAGAGGATTTGATATATCTTGATGAGAAACTTGGCAATGATGTTGATTTTTGCACTTAAAATGTTTGAATCACTAGCTTGTTGAATGTTTATGCTTGTGGAAACCTTTCAGAAATAGCATGTTGGATTAGTGACCCAATTATTGAACTAGTTTGAAAATTTGTGATGGTTTAGAGTCAAATCTACTCAAGAAGTGTTTTGATACTGATGTTGAAATTTTGGTTTGATATGCTTTTTAGATGTGAAAAAGCCTTTGTGCTAACTCTTGTAGCAAAGAGTGTTAACTTATGGGATAAAAGCACTATTTTGTTGCTTAAAAGCGCTATTTTGATTATGTTTCAAGGATTCTTCTCAAATCCTTCAGCAAGTTGTTGGATTTTCGCTCAATTTTAGATGATGATTTTCTTCAATTTTTGACCATTTTGAACATGTCATAGACATAGAAGACACAATGTTTTTGAAAAAACAAAATGCATAAGCAAGTACAAATCCTATGGCAGGCTGACACAATAATTGTTGAATCTCACATGGGGTTTCCCCCGAGGCTACGCTATTCAAAGAGGATATTTAGATGCTTCACCCCATTGGCTCCACCCTTGGCACTCACTTCTCTAGGGCAGCCAAGCACCAGTTTTCATGAAAACTCCCCATGGCAAAATTTATATCTCTACTAAGAACTGTATGTGTGTGAGTCACTTCAGAGGTCCAACCTCCTGCGCCAACAACTAGAAGGATTTTGGCAACTAGTACAAGTGGTTTTTAGTAAAGGCTTTTGGTCATGTGGCCATACATGCGGCACTTTTAGCTCTATAAATATAGAAGGTTCTCAGTCTATAGAGGTTACGCTCCATAGGGTTTATGGGAAAACATAGTGTCAGTATGAGCTTATCAACACATGTTGCTTGTGACTTTCATCACAAACATGATTTATTTAGAGTGGATTGGAAGGACTCAGTATTAGCCTGTTTCCACTTTGGGTCATTCCCCTCTCACTGGCCCCCTCAAGGCAACTCAGGAATGCAGGCCCTCTAAAGGTTATGCATAAAAGAAAGTAGGTCTAGTTTTATGATCACTGTATGATGGTGAGAGCATACTTACCTACTACTTCATCAAGCATGGAAAACACAAGTCCATTTTATCTTTTCTAAAGTCTATGTGCAACTATTTTAAAGAAGTCACTCAAAATGCAAGTTGCATGCTGTTAATTTATCCCCCTTAGTTAAGCTAAATGAGCATGACATGATGTGTTACTTTCCAAAATAGAACTCTTAATTAACTAGGTGAGGAAATGCATGAAATTTGCTTTAAAAACAATCCTGCACATGCATGTCAGTAGTTAAAAAAAAATTAAGTTCTTGGACATTCGAACCTGCAAGAAAATTATGTCAGTTGCAAATAAAAGTGCTATCCTAATAAATGAAATGTCTTTCACCTCTAAAGCGCTAACCTAAAACACAAAAACGCTGCTCTGCGGACTAAGAAGCAAGAATTCTCTGACAAACGCGTTAACCAAACTAACAAATGCGCTAACCTGAAGGACAAAAGCGTTGTTTCTGAAGATTAAATGCATTGATTTATACACAAAAGCGCTAACCTAAATGACAAATGTGCTAACCTGCAGGACAAAAGCGCTAACTTATCAAATAAAGGCATTGCCAGAACTCACACAGGCATGAATTTGTATTACAAATGCATTATTTTTTCTTTTTGCGATAATTAGATAGGATATTAGAAAGAATATGCCAGGCTTTGAGCCCCACGATGGGCACCAAAATGTGTCAACTTGAATTTCATCATCAGAATGTTACCTGCAACATGTTAGTTTCACAAAATACAAAGGAAATGCTACAGGAAATCCAAACTCAACCAATGAAACTACATGAAATACGTATAAAATAAAAACATTATTATTACCTTCATGATTTAAGTCTCATTGTGTCCTAAGTCCACTGTTCTTGGTTGTAGATGGTGTGCTCTCAGACAAGCACTAATAGCTTCCAAGATGGCATATGAAGAATGGCCTAATAACTAATAGTTAACTAATACTATGATATGCAATGCTAAATGATTATACTATTTTCTTCAAGATTAAAACTCATGGATGCATAAGTTTTCATAAATGATTAGCTTTGAAAATTCACTTGAAGACTAACTCTTTCGCAACTCAAACTCCTGATTTATAGACTTTGAGAGGATAAGATGATGTGGCCCAGATCAACGGTCATGATCAGATCTGCAGATTTGAATGACCATGAGCAAAGGTGAAGGTTGAGAGAAAGGGGGAAGGAGAAGACAAGTGTCACTCATCTCACCTTGACTGGGTTGCTGACTGAGGGAATCTAGGGATGGTTGGAGAAAATTTAGGCATGAGAGAAAAAGTGGACTCAATTCCTTCCTAAGATGTAGGGATGTTGGAGGGAATATAGGAAAATTTAAGAAATATGTGTACGTACACAATATTTCATTAAATTTGGAGGTTGGAGATAAATGATGAATTAATATTTAAGAAATATTAATATCTTTAGCCACATGATTGATGAGTTGGCAAAGGGAAGATGAAGTGGAGATGGAAGGTGAGTTGGATAAGGGATTAAATAATTTAGAAATTATTTAATATTTGAGACTATAGGATAGAAGAATAATCATTAGATATTAGATATTCAAATGATTGGAGGAAATAATTAAATATTAGATATTCAATTAATTGATCAGAAGAATAATTAAATATTATATATTTAATTAATTAGAGGAATGCGATAGATGAATTAATTAATAAAATATTTCAATTAAATTAATTAATAGAAAGATACGAAATGAATTAAATAAATTAATCTTTTCAAATTAACAATTTAATAGAAGAATAAATATTAAATAAATATAAAATATTTATTTAATCGCTCATAGCCATTTTTATGTGTATACACTCTCTTTATAATAGATGTTATTCTCTCCTCTTTTTTTAGAAAAGAATTTACAATCTTGAGCAGTAATAATTATTCAAATTTATAAGTTACAAAGAAATAACTCGTGAATGAAAAATATAAATAAAGATGCAAAGTTTCCATGAAGACTCAAAGTCCTCTGTTGCTTCTTCGGGATGAGAAAACATTGCTCAAGTTCAAAGTCTTATAAATCACTATTATCTTATCAACCTTTCATCAAATAACTTATGCATCCCACGGTGTTAACTAAGATAATCAAAGCAAAGCACTAAGTCTTTATCTTGATATCATATTACAAATTTTGATAATCTTTTCTTGAAATAACAATATGAAGTTCAAAGTCTTCAAATGACTACCTCCTTACCAAGGTAACAATCAAAGCACAAAGTCTTTGAAATGCTATCTTATTACAATTTAGCTAAGTTTATCTTAAAATAAAAAGATGAAGCTCAAACTCTTCAAAATATTATCTCTTTCACCTATTACTAATTCTATTTAACAAGAGCTGAAATATGACAGAAAGTTGACAAATCAAAACTTTCTCTACTCTTTAACAATATCTTTCCACAACAACTTTACTTAATCCAAATTAAATTAGTAAGAACACTTACCATAAACACGATGAAGTCAACACAAAGTTTGAATGTCGAAGGTATCTTCTTATTTGATCAAGTTTGCAAAATAACAATAGGGACTCAAAGTTTCACTTTTTGGTCTTCACTTTGATAGAGTTTTGTTCCATAAAATTAAAGATACTAATTACAAAGAGAAAACTCATATATATAGGTGAGGTGCAATGAGATAATATAGGAAAACTATGAATAAATCAAAGAAGACTCCTATTTGACTTATAACTCATGCATACTCTAGATGTAAAAACATAGATACAAAATGACACTTGAGGTGTTAGAGTCTTATTACAAAAATGCACCTACAACTTCTAATTTATGGAAAATAATACATGTCGCCAGACACTCTATTTTGGTCTCGTTTCATGAACTCCTTGAATTTCTATAGAACTACACTCATCTCTTCTTCATTAGGTCCCTTGGTATGGCTTGTAATGACTTTGATCCTGGTGAGAGAATATATGTGGCTCATGTAACATTTCTTATGCGTTTTCAAAAGAGAGGCTAAACCATCTAGATTAACTTGTATGTCTATTAACTTGTCAAAAGAAGATAACGAGAACACTTCTTTATCAACCTCTTTGCCAATAAGCAAGATGAATTCTTTGATAATGGCATCTTCATGAAGAGGCTTTTGGTTTTCATCAAGGAATGTACATGGAAGTGCTGATATCTTCTCAATGATGTCCTTTCCCTTATCATTACATTCCTTTTGGGCTTTTCTCATATCTTTGATAAGTATTTCCAAGGTGTTCATTTGATGTTCCAGTGCCCCTCTCTATTCAATATACATGTCCCTTGAGATCAATACTTCATTATCAACTAGACCATATAACTAGAAATATTCTAACTTCAACCATGAGTTGAAGTTCTTCTCTCATGTTTCTAATTCTTGTGAGAAAATATCTAATGTTTTGTTACTTTTAGACTTGACTTCTTCCAAATTATTTATCAAAACAACTATAAAACTTATAAGATGAGTCCCTTGACTCAGCCACCTAGCCATCCACTCACCAACTGATCTCCCCCATGAGTTAATCTATTTAGCTTGCTTGATGATCTATTCATCAACTGATGAGGTGATTAGTTCAATTACCTATGATGACTTTGTTATTTTGATCAAGACGTTGGTGAGTTGATCCACTTATTTCTTCAACCTATCCTTCTTGACCTTTTCCTCATTAAACATCATCACAAGATAGTCAAAAGATGCTTGAGCATCTTCTACTACTCCTTCATGTACCTTCTTACCTAGGTCAATTCTATTGATAACATAGTTTGTGGGCTGCACTTTATCGAAATTTGTATCTGGAGGAGGAATTGCCATGTCTACATATTTGTTCTTTGACCTATCTACCATCACCTTGGATAATTTTTTGGCTTTCTTTGTACCCTTAGGCTTGACAAGAATCAACTGACTAAAGTCGAAGTCATCTAGGGAGATGGCTTTATTTTTCTTTTGGGGGGTATTAGTACTAGCCAAGGCAGTAAAGGTGTATCTTCTTCTACTTGAGTGGCCAATACTTGGGATGCAATTTCTTGATTGTGTATAGTAGTGATCATAATAGGCAGAGTAGAAGTCGCAATGGTAGGTGATTTGTCAGCAAGTGAAATCTTAGGGGGAAGCTTAGTTTTTGAAATAAACTTATCAAAATCATCTAGCATAGAAGAGGAAACTTCAAACAAGTTAGGAAAGAACACATCTCTTGACACTCTCTTTCATCCTGATGATGGATCATAGAGTGTGATCTAAAATGTTGATGCAAAAACATGTACACAATCAAATCCAGAAACAACTTACTGATTTAGTTATGGATTATGGAAATTTGATCAAATTAAAGGAATACAATTTTAATATTGTCCTAGGGTTTGTCAAGAGTTGACTCACTAGTTATTGTTGATGGAATGGTATGGATTACCACACTAAGAGCCTCAAATGTATATTAAAACGTAGAGCCAAACGGAACGAGGGTAGAAACTGGAACTGAAGGAGGATTTTTACCTGGAGCATCATGTGATGAAGGAGGGATGGCTTCTTGTGTCCCCTCAGACTAAGAATTTTTGGTAATCCCTATTCATCATATTCCTCTTCCTCTTGTTCCTTCTCTGGCTCTTCTTCTTGTTATTTTTCACCTTCTTCATTAAGCTATTCTCCTTAAGCTCCATCATGGGCTTGAGTCTCTTGGTTTGAGGATTCCCCTTGACTCAAGAACCTTACCCAACTATGAATTTGAATTTGGGAGCCTTCAGGGTTGTTGTTTCCTATATATTCTTTGATCTTAATTCAGAAGTCTTTCCCACAAGCCTTGCAGTATCATCTTTAGATTCAGTCTGGAAAGGCTTCAACTGAATACCTTGTTGAGTTAGCCAATTGGTATGAATATTTTGGAACCTAGTCCTTATGGAAGTGTTTTCTTTTTGGGACCATTGAATCAGAGGCAAAGGTGAATCGACAACTTTGTTCTTATCATACATAGGATCTAAGATGTCACCATCATCCTCAAAATCTTCAAGGATATCGACAAGATTCAGGTTCTCAATTTGTTCCATTGTCAAATGGCAGTAGTCAATCCTCCTGATATCCTCTTCAGTCCTACAATCAATCCACACATCCTCTACCTGATGAACATGAGTGTAACTTTTCTTTAATTTGTTCTTCATGCCTCTATAATCAAAGCATTTCCTAGCCTTAAAGAATTTCATTCTCACTCTTCTCATTTCTTCTTCCATGGCTCAATCCTTGTAGATAGAATTGATTGAGTATCCCCCAATTGTATTGGAGAGCTTGAGACCAGTCTCTTGACAACTAGATTGGCCTTCATTCACATCCACCATTTGACGAGCTAGGTTCATGAGTACAATTTTGTCTAATGGGTACCTAGGAAGCATGAAAGGCTCACTATCAAAACATCCAATTCTAAGATATGTGAATGTGGGGAATTGTAAGAATATGCACCCATATTGATTTACTACTGTTGGATTTTGCCAAGATCAAGAAGTCATTGAAATGTACATGAAAGAGACATAATATGGGACAAGAATAAACTGTATTCTCATCAATAGAAAATGATCAACAACTGTTACAATGGTTGTTCAATAGTTGTTGTTACATACAATGTAGATGAGCCTGCTTATATAGGCAAGGCTAGGGATATGTATGAGCACACAAACATGACATGTGGCTCAATAAGAAACAAGGGTAGGTAGGAAATAGGTGTGGGTAGGTAGGAGAAATAATATAATATTCCACATGAGGTGGATCACCCACCGAAGGTGGAATTATCACTCCACAATAAGTGGATATGATAGTGTAATAACAAGATCAACACCATAAGAGGTGGAATTTCTCCTACACACACTATCCCAATGTGGCACAAACACCCAAGTGTCTCATATCCAAACTACTATGAAATGCATTATCCTAAGTAAACTTAAGTAAGTGTAATAATATCCATGATGAATAATTATTTACACCAACACCCCCCCTTAAGTGCAACTTAGGGGAATGCACTTAAGTCTACAATGCAACTAAGCAATGCAAGATGGGTCCCGGCTACGAGGCCATGTTAGGTACCCATGAACAAATGCAAATGCATGCAAACCAATGAAATGAAATCTCTCACAAAGTGGGGAAAGAGAGAAAAACCCAATGGGAAAAAACCCTCCCCCAAAAGAGAGATGAAAGCTATACAAGAAAAACTCTCAAAGAAGTATGTGAGGAACAAAACCCCATGTGAGGAAAAGGTCCCCCCCATACGAGAGAAGAAGAGAAGTCAAACTGTGATCATCCCTCAATGAAGAATCTGCACCAAAGATAGAAGCTCGATGTATGAAGAAACTACTCCACGAACGTCGAACAACATTCCTCCTCTTAGGAAGAAACAAAACCAAAGGTGTATCCATGAAGTCTCCCCAATCATGAAGGGAAGATGTATGAAGAAAACTCATGATGAAAGGAATCTCTGAAAACGGCTCAAGTGTCCCCATGTCAATGCTGAAAGATACCCCTTCCAAAGATGGTAAACTGTGCCATACTGCTGAAAAAGGAACTCCAACATCTAGTGAAGATGGATGTAGAACAATGTCCAAAGACTCATGTGTCTCCTCAAAGCATAAAGAGACCTCCTCCAACTGCTGTACATAAGTATCCACAATCATGTCAACCTCGAAAGAATGATCATGTAGAGAATGAACAAGAGGGTCAGAGTGTGCCCTCGCAACAATCGAAGAAGGATCATCTTCATCAAAGAGAAGATGTATGTCATCAATGATGTCTCCCAAATCTGCAATGTAGGATTCCACAAACAAACCTGCAATATCTGTCATGTAATCATCCCATGAATCTGAAGCTGGAAGACAATGTATATCCTGCTGCACTGAATCACATGTAGGCAAAACTGTCGCACTATCTGCATCATCAGGTGCAATAGGTGATGTGATATCAATATGAGAAGATGAAGTACAAGACTCAAGAACGGGGTTACATGTGAGAATCCCCAAGTTCAGGTGTCCAAAGTTCTCCTCAAAATCTGAATCATCACAATAAGTGTGATCAACATGTGTAGAATCATCAAATGTGTAATCATCATCATCAACAAAATCTGAAAAGGAGTATAACCGAGATGCATGATCAACCACCCCAGTTGCAATGATAGCTCTAGTCTCCATGTCTCTAATAAAAACTGAGTCAGGTGTGAACTCCACAACTCTCTTAGTTGCGCCATGTGTGATTTGATAGATAGAAAGGAGATTGTTTGTCAAGTGGGGTACACACAACACATCATTGAAGGAGTTATCCCCAATGTCAATAGATCCTTTCCCAATCACATCCATGTATGTATGATTGCCCATCAAAATCTGAGGCATGGTGCAAGGCTCAAATGTTGAGAACATAGATTGTGAAGATGCCATATGATGAGAAGCCCCTGAATCTAGAAGCCATCTCTCTGAAGTATGATTTGTTGTAGCACATAGAGCTTGTCCTTTTCTTGTTCCAAAAGAGTGAGTCTTTCCACTTGTAGAAGCCATGAATGCTTGCCCTTTTCCTTTTGAATGTGAGGAAGTGGAAGTTGATGAATCATCCTTTTTGTAGACTTTAGGCAAATCAATGTTATGTTTTTTGATGATATGTGTGAGCTCATCAATCTTCTTAGTATGGCAACGATGTTCCTCATGACCAATCTTTTTACAATAAGCACAAGTAGGTCTCTCTCTCTTTGGTGAATTATTTTTCTTGGAAGAAGATGAATCTCCTTGTTGTGGAGAAGATGATGCTTTATCCTTAGGCTTTGATTGCCATTTCTTCTTGTTTGAGTTGTCCTTTCCTTGATTTCCTTTGTTTCCTTGATTTGCCACCAATGCTTGAGACTTAGAAGAAGTCTTAAGAATGCCCATGCTTATCAACTTAGTTTGTTCCATCATCAACATTTCATTGAAAGCATCAAATGTAGGCATTTTGTAGCTTGAACCCATTGTCATTCTATGAGTTTGGAAACTAGAAACAAATGCTGCATATTCTTGTGGAAGCTTGCCTATCAAGTTGAATATCAATTGAGTATCCTTTTTATCAATGCCACAATCTTTGAGTTGTGCCCTCAACTCATTTGCCTTAGTGACATAATCTTGTATAGTATCAAAGTTCTTGGGATCTAACATGGTGAGATCACTATCAATTTGATATCCCCTAATCTCATCAACTTGACCATACAAGTCTTGAAACTTTTGCCAAGCATCCTTGATTAGAGTGCATTTCTCAATATGAAAAATGAGATCCTTTGATACATACTTTCTTAAGGTACCAATTGCCATGATATTTTTGGTGAGCCAATCTAAGTGACCAACTGGATCAGCCTTAGGATCAGCTGGAGCAACAATAGTTCCATCAATGTAATGAGTGAGTCCTTTTTCCATAAGTTTACTCCATGCATCAATTTTCCAAGTAGCATAATTATGTGGAGTTAAGAGAGGAAACTTAGAAGAACTCATAGCAGCAAAAAGGAAAGAACACAAGAGCACAAAAGCACAAGAGACACCCCCCAAATTCAATCAATCAAAGTACCCCCCCAAAAGTGATGATTTTGGCACTTTATACTTAGTGCGATTACAATGAGCCACTTGCAAAACAAGGCAAAGTGGACTTATGATGCAAATTTTACAACTTCTCAAATGAGATACAAGAGACTTCAATCAATAGTGCAATGAATCTAACTGAGATTCAAGCAAATATACAAGTACCAAGAGAGCCAAGAATGGCCAAGATCTGAAAGTACAATTTCTACTTACAATGACATCAATCTGATAGCATCATGTGAAAGTAGATGAAAAAATACGCACTTTCAAAAAAAACGGCACCTAAAAAGGAGGTCGGATGACCCCAAACGAAGCCTCTGAAGTTGCAAAAACTAGGATTACTCAGGGACAGTCACCAAAAACTGCATTTTCTGAAAAATCCGTGCATCAAAATCAAAAAATTCTTCCACCACTGCGGAGAGAACGAAATTCTAGCCCATTTCAAAAAAAATTGCACCCAAAAAGGAGCAAAAATGAGCAAGTTATGGCCATTTGAAGTTGAACTGCAAAATCAAAAATGCAAATGAGAGGGGGTCAAAAAATTTCCAAACCCTGCTGATGTGGCGGTCCGTACTGCTGACTGTGCGTACGGTTTTCTGCGTGTCGTAGGAAGGCGATGATGTGTCAGGTGTCCACGTGGCGGATGACTGGCGCTGGACGGGTGTACCTGCGGTCTGCGTGGCTTGCCACGTAGCTGTGTTACGTGGAGCGGCGCCGGAGGAGGAGCGGAGCGTCGGCAGACAGAGGACTCGGAGGTGGCACCGGGAGCGGAGGACGCAGCACTGGCGGAGGCGAAGAACCGGGGCGGAGGACGGGAACGCCGGAGGAGCCGAGGACGCGCAGGGAGCGGCGCCGCTGGGTGGCGGCGAGGAGCGCGCGGACAGGCGGAGCTGCAGGACGGTGTCGGCACGGCGAGCAGGGAGGCGCCGGGAGGAGATAGCGAGCGGCAGGAGCAGCGCAGGAAGGACGCGGCGGGGACGGAGGACGCTCGCGGGGGCCGATGCGTAGACGGTACGGGCGCTGGCGCGAGCGTGGAGAAAGGACAGCCGGACAGGTACGGGTTCTGCTGCAGAGTACCTGCGATCTGCGGATGACAGGATACGACGAGCACGGGGGGGGTCTGCGGACCCCCCAAAAAATGTTTTTTTTTTTTTGCTTTGCTTTTCAATTTTTTGATATTTTCGAATTTTTTTCAATTTTTTTATTTTTGATTTTTTTTCGAAACAATATTGCAAAAAATTTTTTTTTTTGAAAAAATTATATATAAAATTCGAAAATCCGTACGATAAGCAAAATTGGGGAAAAAATTTTTCCTCACCAAAATAGGCCAACTTTATAACCAAAATTCATGGAAATGGCCTTCCGGACGCAATGGAGAGGTCGGATCTGGTCTAGGACGCCTCCAAATGACGATACTCCTCAGATCTGCCTCTTGACGTCACAATAATGCCTCTTCAAGACGAATCAATGAAGCTCCAATTGCTCTGATACCATGTTGGATTTTGCCAAGATCAAGAAGTCATTGAAATGTACATGAAAGAGACATAATATGGGACAAGAATAAACTGTATTCTCATCAATAGAAAATGATCAACAACTGTTACAATGGTTGTTCAATAGTTGTTGTTACATACAATGTAGATGAGCCTGCTTATATAGGCAAGGCTAGGGATATGTATGAGCACACAAACATGACATGTGGCTCAATAAGAAACAAGGGTAGGTAGGAAATAGGTGTGGGTAGGTAGGAGAAATAATATAATATTCCACATGAGGTGGATCACCCACCGAAGGTGGAATTATCACTCCACAATAAGTGGATATGATAGTGTAATAACAAGATCAACACCATAAGAGGTGGAATTTCTCCTACACACACTATCCCAATGTGGCACAAACACCCAAGTGTCTCATATCCAAACTACTATGAAATGCATTATCCTAAGTAAACTTAAGTAAGTGTAATAATATCCATGATGAATAATTATTTACACCAACAACTACATTCCAATCTTCATCTGATACTCTCTTATTTTGAAGATCCTTCTCAAACATACACATGTGCTAATAGAAGAAAGTGTCATTGACTCTCTTGAAATGATGTAAATTCTCCTTGAGAGTCAATTGTGTGAAATATTGATATACATGAACTTGAATCCTGTCTCTTGTACTAGATAATCCTGGAAAATGCCTCATTGAGGCAACTACATGTACAAGATATGAAGTCATGTACAACTTCAAGGAGGTAGGAACTTTCGTCAATTGTTCACACAATGCATCAACAATCTGTTTACCCTAGCCCTAGTAGATTTTCTTCTTATTTTACTGAATTATATGGATGCATTGATACATCCACTTATGATAAGTGTCTAATACTTGAAGTCCTTGTACTCTACTAAGAAGAGTAATCAAATCATTTACCTCCTCAATTAAGTCACTTCTGTGAATAGTCTCAAGCCACCTTGCAATTGTGGGCCTTGGAGTCTTCAACCAATTCTCATTGATGTTTCTCCTATATTTTTCTGACTTATTATCATAGTAAGTTATTGTTGTCTGCATCCTCTACTAATCTACTCACTAGATCATATCGGATAGCTAATGTTAACATAGACTCAGGGTTTTGTGCTGACATGGGAAAGGCCTCAACCAAATGAATGCCATTGTTGATGGTTGCCTCCATTTTGTATGACACTAGCGACTATTTAACCCTTTTCAAGAATTCCTCTAGATCAATGTGTCCTATTTCCATGTCCCTAATATGGTCAATATTAGACAACATGGATGAGGGAGGAAATACCAGATGTGGGTCTTGCTTTTTGAACTCCATTGCTCATTTTCTTGGTGATGGCTTTGTCATTTGAATATGATTGCATTGTGACATTTGAAAAAGGTCATCACCATATTTAAGCCAATTAGCCTCCTTACAAGGATTGCAAAATCCCAATTGATAGGAAAAAAGTCTCTGATTGAGTGCAAATTGAATTTATATATTAAATTTTCAAGTGAGTTCATTTAGTGTAAATCAAACTTATAAGTCCAATTTGCACTAAAAACTAGTGAAAAACATAAACAAGGTTCATATCTGTAATGGGGTGAAAAGTGAATGATGGAAAGCTCAAGAGGAAATCTTTTCTTCCCTCTGAGGAGAGATGAAAGTTTCACTGTGGATTTCCCTTCAAACACTTTATCCACATTACATTTAAAAGAGGGGGTAAATTCACTAGATCCAACCTCTAAGGAAAGAGATTGAATACTAAATGAATTAATAATAGTGTGAAATGACAAGTTAACCCCTCTTTTAGAATGAGTAATCGTTGAATTATGTATTTTAAGAGTAAGTGTAAAAGTAGAAAAGAACTAATTATATTTTAAGAGTAAGTGTAAAAGTAGCAAAGAACTAATTATAACTTGAAATAGAAGCATGAGATGAAGTTGTGCACCTGGATATGGCTATGATATGTTAAGATGAAGCCGCCCTATGAATTCGAGGAAAAGTTATCAGGACCATGTTGAAAGTGCACACGGTTCTCCAAAAAATCTGTGAAACGAAAAGGGTTTTCTGCCTCCATGAATGGAGTTGAAATCTGCAAATACAATTGTGCACTTGCAACCTACACACACAAAAGAGAGGAAAAGGGGTTGGGATTGGGGGTCTTCCTTCAGGTCAAACCCCAGTTTTGGAATTAACCAAATGGTAAAAGAAAGTACTTGCAAGTAAATGTAAATGAAAGACTGAAATGTAAATCACCTCAAGGGAGGTTGTAGAGACAATTTCTTGTGTGAAATTGAATATTTAAAGGGATCTCCTCTTCAATGGTTGAATCCTTGACTTGAATGCAACACCTAGCCTTCAAGGGAGACTTGAGAATGCTCAATGCTTGAAAGGGATGCTTGAATGCTTGAATCCTCTTGTATGCTTGATTGCTTGAACTTATGCCCACTCTTTGCTTATTGAACTTATGCAAATGAGAGGACAAATGTGACTTATATATTCGTCAATTAGGGTTAATTGAGTGATTTTTTGTCATAGGCCGACATAGGGAAATTTTTTCCGCTGAAAATGCAAAGATAGGATAGAGGGGGCCCCAAAATAGGGCACGGACAGGGCCGCCACGCCCCTATCCTGCCCTTATCTTAGGACAAGAAGTATGTTCAAGTAGTGCGGGGGGCAGAAAAAGTGCAGTTTTTGGGGATTGAGCAATTCTTGGGTCTCCAATCAGGCTTGGAAATTCGATTCACCAAGACCCTAATGTGATAAAAAATTGCAAGGGTCGCAATTTTATGACACTACATTTAGCCCCACTTTAGCGGAAGTATAAGCGTACGCCAATACTATCAGTAAAGTACAAGGAAACAAGATTGAAAGACTTCTACCACATCAAGGAGGCAAGATACACCAAGCCCCCAGTGGACTTAGGATCTTACGACATCGATTGACAAAGTAAAAAGGAAGATCAAGAAGGGAAAACCATGACTACAAGTAGCAAGGTTCCCCTCACTATGAGTCATGAAAAAGCAAAGATACAAAAAATTACAAAGAAAAACCCAATCCACTAAGTAACTTTAAGTATCAAGAAGGAAAATATGAGCGGAGTGTATGCCCCCACGTTAAAGTGACCGTGCACGCCTCATCGAGAGCAATTTATTTAAGGTAGGATGCACCCAAGAGAAAAAGAGAGAGAGGGAGCAGTTATCACAAGGATTTAGCCCCAAATCAAGGAATAAACCCAAGGATAATGAACACTAAACATGAGATAGTTTCGCTTTCCTTGGGGTCAGTATGTTGTATGATAACTCATGTATATCATATATGGATGTGCATATAATAATCATAATTCCCCAAAGAGAGGACACTACCTTGGAAGAAAGGGAATAGAGGATGTCTTTTTGAGTCAACATGAAAGAGACCAAAAGAGATCTCAATGCTTTGTATCATCCACAAGTAGACATTGAGGGAAAAAAAAGAAGAATAGGGATACACATAGAAGAATAGTTACAAAGAGAAAGAGAGGAGAGAAGGAGAAGATTGATAATGTTGATGTTGCTAATCGAGCACGTCATCCACCTCCCAATCTTGTTGATCATTATTTTGGGAAGATAGGCAACACACCAGAGGAGCGACATCAAGCACAGCAGATGGAGCTATCACAAGATCCAAACAAGGACTATGCTCATGTGCTAAGTCACTTTGTTCGATACTAGGAGCTAAGATTAGGGTTTTTGAAAATTCAGCTGATAAATGCTTGTCCACATCAACATATTCATAGTCACTATCAGAAGCATTAGGAGTTGTATTGCATTCATGAATAACATTTACACTCATTTCTTCATCAAGATTTATAGAAAGAGGAGCGCGAACACGAATAGCAGTAAAACCATCACATGTTTTTTGAAATTTACGATTTGGAGATGTAGGTTCAAAATCTTTCTTAGGAGAAAAGGGAACCATGTCAATTGTTGGAGTCTTGGGAGATTGAATGTTTTGAGGAACAACTTCATGAGCTCGAGCATGACGCCTTCATTGGCGATCTCTTGCACAATGATTTCATCGAGTCTTAGCAGAAATCTAAGAAGAAGGAGGAACATTTGTTGAAGGAGGAAAAGTCTCTTCTTTGATAATTGAAGGTTTAGGTTGAGGTCTTTTAGGTTGGACAAGAGGAGAGGCGGGCCTCTTCTCTCTATAAGAGGAAGGAGGTGGAATTGCACCATATAAAGGAGGAATATTAGGTGTAGGAAGGAGACCAGGTCCATCATGGGGAGGTGGTACAGGTCTAACCTTAGAAAAAATATTGTTGTTCTTTTGAGGAGGAGGCATAGTTACATCCATAGGAGTAGGTTGAGGAAGATTAGTCATATCCGTTAGGGGAAGGATTTCATCTTCATGAAGGATGGGAATGTCAATTGTTGGAGATCTAGGTTGACTCAAGGATAAAAGCATATCTTTCTTTCATTTTTGATAAGATTGGAAAAGAGCATCGCTCCTTTGTGAAAGAGATTGAAATTGCTTTGGCCAAAATAAATCAATAGGAACACTAAGGCTTCTTTCAAATGGTCAAAATAATCTATGGTGAACAATTATGATTTCTCCATTGTGGGGAAATTTCAAACACTTATGGATTGGAGAAGCAATAGCCTTCATGGAAGATAGCCAAGGATAGCCCAACTTCACACGGAATTCCTCACAGGAAGGAATGATAACAAAGTTGGCATCCATAGTTTTAGTGTGAACCTCAATAGGAAGGGTGATAGAACCAATGGTAGGACAAGAGAATCCATCAAATAACTTCACAACCACATTAGTATCATCATAAATTGGTTTATGCAATTGTAAAGTAAAAAGATACTCCTCAGTGATGACATTAACCATGCAAGAGGGATCAACAAGAGTACCACGGCAAGGTATGTCCTTAACCTTCACAACTATGTATAAAGGGCCATCGGGTGCTTTAATGGTCTCACTAGGGTCAAATGTAACATAAGGGTCCTTAGGTGTCTCTTGTTTCTCTACCATATTCACTAAATTTGGAGTTGTGGTAGTAAGATCAGAAGGAGAGAAAGAGGTATGCTCAGTCTCAATCACGTTAGAGGTATGAGAAGGCAAAGGATCAGCAAAAATCTTAAGATTTTGATTAGGAGGGGCTACTGAAATTTGTTTCCTTTATAATTCACACCTACCACAGATATAGTATTGTTATCAATCAAATCTTGAATCTTACTTTTCAATGCAAAACATTTCTTAGTGTAATGACCTGGTTGACAATGAAATTGACAAAAATAATTATTATCAAAGTAGGGTGAGGTTGCCTTAGAAGGGTCAACTGGTTTTGTGGGAGGAAGTTTAATAACATTTCTTTGTAACAACTAAGACATAATTCTATGTAAAGATTCATTCAAAGGAGTAAATTGTCTTTCTCTTTTAAAAAAATTTAAAAAAGGAGGCACACCTATTGTAGCATTCACATTGTTATTGTTGATGTTGTCATTGAATTTGATGAATCTTTTTCTTGGTTTGAACTTGGCAAATGGTTGTTGAGCACTGTCACCCTTATCACTTGGAGCCATAGGAGTGGATTGCTCTAGTTCACTCACAGTCAGTTGATAATTGTGAAGTGTTGTGCACAACTGTAGAAAGGAAGTAAACTAAGAAAGGAGAAGTTTGTCTCTAATATCTTTTTGCAATTAGAATTGAAAATTGTTTGAATATCATTATCAGGCACTTGAAAAGAAATTTGAGAACACAAATGCTTATATCTACCAATGAAATCAGTCACTTTTTCTTTAACACCTTGTTTACAATGCATTAAATTAGTCAAAGTGATCTTAGGACCTATGTTGTTTTGAAATTGTTGAATAAAAGCATTTGCTAATTGTTGAAAAGAAGTAATAGAATAGGAAGGTAAAGAGAAATGCCATTGTAAAGCCTTATCTCTCAATGTTCTAGTAAACAATTTTGCAAGCAATCTTTGATCATAAGCAGCGTCAATAAATAGAGTTTGGAATGTCTTGACATGTATTAAAGGATCACCTTTTCCATTATAGAGTTCCAATTGAGGGACCTCAACATGTTTAGGAGGGACGACTCTAACAATATCAAGAGAAAGTAGGCTCGCAACGTCGAACGTGGGCACACTAAACTTGGATTGACTCATAGATATGATTTGTTGTTGTAATGATGACACAGTTTGAGCAAGATTGTTAATGGTTGCTTCGGTAGAAGGATTGATGTTAGACATGATTGATTGAGAAGGAGGTATGATGTTATTGAATGAAGGCATTGATTAAGAATAAGGTGGTGGGACATTATGATAAGTAGGCATAGGTGATGATTGAGTAGGAAATGGGACACTTAAAGGAGGAATAAAATTGTTGAATGAATTGCCCCCTTGTGTCACATGTTGGCTTGATGATGATTGTAATGATTAAACTTCATCATATGTTGTCATCGATGAAACACATACACACACATATGTTCATATTATCTACCAGTGTGACTTCAAAGTTGTTTATATTACAACCGATATACTAGAGGTTTATATCTAACTAGTACATGGTGACAACTGGTATATGCATGGAGACAACCAGTGATTATACTTACCTTGACATCAACATGAAGATCCAACGGAGATTATCAAAGGAGCATCAAAGGATAAACCGTTTATATGTTTAAACTCCAACTGGTATTGATTGTTCCAACCAGTATTCATTGATCATGTAATGAGTTATCACTAGTCATGATGAGTTATCCTTACCGACAAGTTTTCGTGGTATTTTTATGATGCATTATGATTGTTTGACCAGATACACTGCACCTAGGTAGTTGTGATATGATTTCTAGAGGCTGACATGAAATCTAAATGTCTATATATTAACATCACAATGAATTATTTTGTATGAGCGAAGGAGATATGTTATGTGCAAAAGCAGAAGTATTAAGTTGCAGAGTATGATGGTAAAGAAGTGTTGAGTGCACAGAAGAGGATCTATCCAAGAAAGTTGTGCTATTACTAGATCACACTACCTATTGTTTTCTAATCATTGCAACAGTCAAATCCCCTAACCGAGTAAGCTCTAACAAGCTTCATTGTACAAATCCTCTAACCAGGTGATCCATTAGTTTGGATTCTGAAATCCTCCATCGAGGTTACTCCTTACAGGGTACTACCTTTTATAGGGTATAGCTTTTAACTAAGCTTTGGGATCTTTAACAGGATTCGTTCCTATCAAAGCACTTTGTAGACCTTAACTAGTCACTTATCTATTACTGCAAATAGTTAACTTATGAGTCCCATCTCACCATGGTTTTTACCTATTTGGGTTTTCCATATATAAACACTTGTGTTATGGTGGATATTATACTTATTGTCGATGATGTTATATCATTTTGGATTGCATGCATATTGTTTAACAAACTTATTAAGTATTTCTACCAGTCAGTGTTTAAAGTAGTCTTGTTTTTGGTGTAACTGATTCACCCCCCCCCCCCCTCTCAATGCTTTACAAGTCCATCATCATATTGATTGGTTGAGGGATAACAAGAATGCTTATTGAAGACATAGGTAAAGATGGAGGATTAAATGAAGACGAGGGATTGCCCCCATGACTAATAGTTGTAGGTATGACATGTTGAGTTGATGTAGCCATGATGTTTGAGGTAAAAGTAGGAACACTAGTCATAAGAGTAGTCAAAGGAATAAAAGAATTGATTTATGTAGGAGGTTATGAATTACCTAGGGTTTCGGCACAACTCTTTATAGTCATGACATTGGAATCAACAAATGAGCAATGCGACATAATATATCAATCCCATTCTTATCACTTTGAATCGTGCATTTAAGTCCTTCAACTAATGGAAGAGCTTCACTATTAGGGTACTCTTTGGACATCGATTGTTGAAAGTTATCAAATTGATTGTCCAATATTGAAAGTTGATCTATGAAAACTCTAGTCAAAGCTTCTTCTTGTTCATCATGGGATTCATCAATTGGATAGATAGGGACATGATTAGGATGGGAAGAATTACCATTATACTCATTAAAGAAGTCACACAAATTATGCTCCATCTCCTCGGTAATTAAACCTTGGGAAGCCTTAATTATAATACTTTGTCTAACAAGGACAGTATAGGTAGGACTAATAGTGGTAAAACTCATGCACTAGAGGGAAAATTTGAAATTTTGAATTATAGGAACAAAGTGCACAAAAATTGAATAATGCAAAATTTGAGAAAATAATGATTTTACAATTTGAACTTTGTTGAAAGAAGAAAATGACACAATTTCCAACAATAATTTTATGGTAAATGAAAGGAAATTGGAATTTAAAATTAGGGCCAATGGGATACCACTTAATTTTTATAAAATTGATAAAATCAAAATTTTTAAAATCAGGCCAAATTATAATTAACCCCTTAATTTTAAAAAATTTCTTGAAATTTGAGATGTTGAATTTTGAAGGTATTTTTTATTTTAGAGAGATTAAAAATCGACAAAATCGGCCAATCTTTTGGATTTAAGCTATTAAATATAGTCATAACAGTCTCCTGAAATTTCGGGAAAAAAGTTGGGGACCATGTTGAAAGTGCACACGGTCCGACCAACTTTTTTTGAAATTATCAGGGATGAAAGTTATGATGATTTTAAAGATAACCCAAATAAATTAGTGGATTTTACGATCTCTAAATAGGATAAATTAAGGTTTGAATGTGAAACTAGGACCCTATTAGGGTTTTGAGAAAAATAAGGAATTGAATTGCAAATTTGAAAAAGGGCAAACCTAATGGATAGGGACACCTTAAAAAATGTTTAGAAAACTGAAGTTGATTGAAATTGATTGAAAATGACACAAAATCCAATTAAATTTGAAAATTAGGGTTTTAGGACCTAACCACTTAATTTTTGAAATTTTGAATTTTGAAAAAGGAGGGAAATTGAAATTTTGATTTTTAGGAAAGAGGATAAGTCTGAAAATAGTCACAAATCTGAAAATTAAATGGAAATTCAATTTTTGCACAATTTCAAGATGTTTTTTGAAAATTAGGGTTTTGACAATTAACCTCATAATTTTTTGAATTTGATTTATAAATTGAACAAGACAATGAAGAAATTGAATTTGACAAACAAAGCAATTTTTAGATCTAAGACAATAGCAAACAATTTTTTACAAAACACAAGTTCAATTTCAATTTTAAAATCTAGGGCTTTGAATGAATTAACCACTAAGTTTGCAGAAAAACTAAACTTGTAAATGAAACATATGCAATGATTTTCAGAATAAAACATGCAAGACGTCGGGCTCACCAAAATGTAATGGGGTGAAAAGTGAATGATGGAGAGATCAAGAGGAAAGCTTTTCTTCCCTCCAAGGAGAGATGAAAGTTTCACTGTGGATTTCCCTTCAAACACTTATCCACGTTACATTTACAAGAGGGGGGAAATTCACTAGATCCAACCTCTTAGGAAAGAGATTGAATACTAAATGAATTGATAATGATGTGAAATGACAAGTTAACCCCTCTTTTAGAATGAGTAATGGTTGAATTATGTATTTTAAGACTAAGTGTAAAAGTAGCAAAGAATTGATTATAACTTGAATTAGAAACGTGAGATGAAGTTGTGCACCTGGATCTGGCTATGATATGTCGAGACGAAGCTGCCCTGCGAATTCAAGGAAAAGTTGATGGGACCATGTTGAAAGTGCACACGATCCTCCAAAAAATCCATGAAATGAAAAGGGTTTTTCCGCCTCTATGAATGGAGTCCAAATTTGCAAATAAAGTTGCGCACATGCAACCTACATATAGAAAAGAGAGGAAAAGGGGTTGGGATTGGGGGTTTGCCTTCAGGTCAAACCTTAGTTTTGGAATTAACTAAATGATGAAAGAAAGTACTTGTAAGTAAATGTAAATGAAAGACTAAAATGTAAATCACCTCAAGGGAGGTTGTAGATAGAATTGCTTGTATGAAATTGAATGTTGAAAGGGATATCCTCTTCAATGGTTGAATCCTTGCCTTGAATGCAACACCTAGCCTTAAAGGGAGACTTGAGAATGCTCAATGCTTGAAAGGGATGCTTGAATGCTTGAATTCTCTTGTACGCTTGATTTCTTGAACTTATGTCCACTCTTCACTTATTGAACTTATGCAAATGAGAGGACAAATGTGACTTATATATTCGTCAATTAGGGTTAACTGACTTATTTTTTGTCATAGGCTGACATAGGGAAAGTTTTCCCATTGAAAATGCAAAGACCAATGCAAAGATAGGATGGAGGGGCCCCCAAAATAGGGTAGGGATAGGGGCGCCATGCCCCTATCCTACCCTTATCTCAGGTCTAGAAGTAGGTTCAAGTAGTGCGGGGGATAGAAAAAGTATAGTTTTTCAGGGATTGAGCAGGTCTTGGATCTTCGATCAGGCTTGGGAATTCAATTTGCCAATGTGAAGACCCTAATGTGATTGGAAAATGCAAGGGTCATAATTTTATGACACTACAATATCGAACTTGTAAGTTTGACATGCACTTTTTTTTTAAAACACATAGGAAAAAATGAAAAACTATATTAGGTGCTAATTGGGGTTATAAGCTTGACTTACACATAACAAAGAACCATGGTGCAAGTTGAGGTTACAACCCCAATTTGAACCCACATTAAGCACTTGGAAAAAATGCAATTAATAAAGAAGGTGCATGGCGGAGCTAGGATCCTGACATGCACCTTTGGTTAAGGGTTTAGTGCATGGTGGGGTCATGACTCTACCATCCACCACTTGAGAAATGCATTCAAAATACAATGATGTGAGTCAGGGGTAAACCCAACACATAAAAAGTTAGGACTTCGGTGTGTGTCAAGTTTACAACCTCGGTGCACACCAAAACTAGGGCATCGACAAGCATAAAATAATGTATGTCAGGCTTAGAAACCTGACACACATCCACAGTGCATAGTGAGATAATATAATGGCATACATCCAATGTTAGCTTCAATGTATGTCAAGATAATTATCCTGGCCTACGCTAAAATGCCATAAAAACAAAGGTCAAACAAGTAAAGAAAACTCAGAAAGCACAAATGAAATATAGAGAAAAGAACCATACTGCGGAAAATATAATCTTGGCCTCAAGCAAATAATCTGAATCCCACAAACAACTCCAAACAAGATGAAAGAAATAATAACCAAAAAAAAAAAAAGGGAAGAAGAGGCCAAAGTGAAAACAAACCCCTTGCAAGTCATAAATGTAGATACATGCATAATAATGGTATGTTTCAGACTTCAAAGCTTGAGTTGCACCATAAGACCAAAAGAGGTGTAAGTCAGACTTATAAGTCTAAAATACACCTAACTAAGATTGCTAAGTGCATTGTCAGATCCGAAGTTCTACTTTACACCTAAGAAGAAAAAGATGGTCTAAAATCGGGTTTAGAGTCTGATTTTGCACCATAACATGAAAAACTTATTTTAATTTTAAATTTTAAATTTTAACTAACAAAACAATATTTAAAAAATGAATACAAAGTATTCAAAGACCAATGAGGTGACAAAAATTCCTTGAAAAACTAACTCTTAGAGAAATGAGAATGAATTTAAATAAAAATTTGTAGGGGGTTATCTTGTTTTCACCTAAAACGAAAACAAGGATAACACAAGGGACACCAGAGCTGACCTAGTGATAGAAACACTTGAATTAGAATAGAAAAATACTCCAATTGAATCACCTAAAATGGAAGAGAAACATACTTTAATAGGCACCCTTGATATGGAAGAGAAATATACTCTAATAGGTACCCTTGGTATGGAATAGAAACATACTCCAATAGATACGTCACAAGAGAATAGCAACCAAGGGATGTGGATGTGTCACTATCACTACCAAGTTCTCCTAATAACCCATCATGGTTGTTTGAGGGGGCTCCTAATATTGGTGTTTATCTAAATGTGAGTGAAGAGAAAAGTTTATCAATGCCATCTCCACCAACAATTCAAGGACCAGTTGACTTAATTTATTTTTATGTTGATTGTGGAGAATGTGAACCGGTTCAATTACAAGAAGGTGAGGATGGTGAAGAACCTATTTGTGAAGGTGAAGTTCAAAAATAACAAGTTAGTATTGAGCCTTTGGGAGGTCAATTGAGTCCACACATATCCCAATTATTCTTGAAATTACCTATCCATTTGGTGAAGGATAGGTTAAAAAATAAATTTGATCATGGGATTCATCTTAGTAGAGGATCCTAGCTCCTCACCATAATGACTACATGAAGCTACTAATGGAGCAAGAGGAGAGGAAGAGAGAGATTCAACTATTGAAAGATAGGAAGAAAGAACACAAGGAAACTGAAGGAGAAACTTAGAATTGAAATGGACCTTCAGCGACAAGCAAATAACGCACTAAAAGAATAGCAAAATAAAGAGAGGGAAGAAAAAAAGGAGAAAATAAGGAAAGAACATGAAGTTGCTAAAATACACAAAGAAGATGAATGGGCTACAAAAGAAGCTACAAGGGAAAGGCCTATTAGCACTACTTCAAATCTCTTGCTAGAAAAACATGCACTTTGTAGGACCTTTCAATTCATTTCTATTGGCAAGAGACACTATACAGGTCACCTGGTGTTGTCATTGATGGCAACTTGAGTCAGTTATTCCATCCACAGTGTGTGATCTGATCCTATCGGAAGTCAGAATGAATAATTGGTTAAGTCTGGTGAGTTAGAATAGAGTATCCAACAGAATGTAGTATGTTGGTTGGCATTTCATTTATGTTGAATATTTTATGTTGTGAAGATAGAGGAAGATAGTTAGATGTCTGGAGTACCTTATTCCAGAATCTTAGCCTTCGGTGATGATTGCCATATGAGTTAGAAGATCCGATTTACAAGTTTTGGGGTTGAATAGTGAGGTATGGACGTCTTGGATAGTTGATCATTATGCATAATTGATGGAGTAATTTTGGTGATTGTTTTTGTGATCGAGGATGTTTGGTCATCATTTGGGAAGTGTGTGTACAATTATTTTTTGCCTTCATATGCATTGGAGTTCATATTGAGCTGACTATGTATGCATGTTTCATCATTTGTATAGTGTTCTTGAAGCCAACATGTAGAAGACCTAATTTCATGTTGCGATATATAAGACCGATGGATATGATCATTTTTGATATTGATAGTTGTGTGGAAAGTATTTGTGATCTATTATGCAAAGGATTTATGCTCTGGAATATTGCATAACAGTGGAACAGAGCAGTGCAACAGAGAAGTGTGAGATTAAGTGTTTTGTGCTTAGCCAAAACTATACTTTGGCATTTGTAGACGTTTTTCAGTTCAGACATTCCAATTATCTTTTGTAAAAGATCTTGTAAGATAGTGAGTCTTCTCAGGGCTGTAGCCCTTAATATTTTGAGCAGGGAGCTCTAGGCAGTGTGCATGAATGCATGTGCATTCCCAATGTAATATTTTTATGCTTTTGCAGAGTATATTTATATTGTGGGTCTCATCCCCACCATGGTTTTTCCCTTGACCAGGTTCTCCACCTATAAAATATTAGTGTTATGGTATTGTTACTGATTGCTTTGTGTTTCGGTATCTTTCTTTTGTTCATTTGCATTAAGTGGTTGAAAGAACAAGGTAATAAAGTTAAAAATTACATAACACTGATTCACCTCCCCCCCTCTCAATGTTCCTTGATTCCAACAATTGGTATTAGAGCCTAGTTACTCGGAAGAAGCCTAACAGCTTGACGAGGATCTAGGAAGGTGAATCAATAGATTTTAGTAGTCTTCAATATCAACTTATTGTGGCACTTGAGGATCTTGATCAATCCCAAGCCGAGGTCCGACAAATCAAAGTGAATCTTAAGGATGTTGAGAACTTCATCCAGTCATTGAAAGATCATTTGAACAAGTCTAGGGATAAGAGAAAAGAACTTGTTGATAAGCTAAAGGATAAAGAAAGCCAAAGCATAGATGACCAAGCCTTGAAGGAAAAGATAGAAGAGTGTGAGAAACTTACTGGAGATAATGCGGTCCAAAAGAATGAGATGGAATCTATAATGATGAGATTGACAAAAGACATTGAAGGAAGAAAGAAGAATGAAGAGAGTGTTATTCAATCCCTGAAAGATAGCTCTAATGAATGTTGCAGACTTAACTATGAGAATGATTAGTTGAAGCTTGAATTGCTACAATCCAAGATCAATGAGAAAGAGCTTGAAAGGCAGATTATCATGCTTAGGGATGAAATTGTTGTTGCAAATGAGTACAAGGAGAAATTCAATATTAGCTCAACTAAGTTTGATGTGCTACTGCAAAGTCAGAAGAGTGAAGATGACAAGCAAGGACTTAGATTTGAAAAAGGTGAAAGCTCTAGATTTGGTCAAAGCAATCCTAAGTCTCAAAATCAAAAGAACAAAGCTGAAAGGTCTTTGGTAAGGCAACCTAATGCCCATAAGTTCAATGGTAATTATTTTGTTTGCAATAAATTTGGTCATATGGCTAGTCAATGTAGAAATAGAATGAATCAAAATGGTCCATCTTTTTCTCCAATCAATGTTTTAAATTCAACAAGTATGGACATAAGTCAAATGAATGCAAAAGTATGATGAATAACTTTAAAAATAGAAGCAATGTCAGATGTTATGCATGTGGTAGGTTTGGAAATGTTTCTAACCAATGCAGATCAAGAGGAAATCAAGGGAATTTTAGGCCTAGACAAGGAAATGTGATATGCTACAATTGCAATAAATCTGGTCACATTACAAGATTTTGCAGATGCAAAAATGTGAATAGGAAGGGTCTGGCAGACAAGAGTAAGAATGTGCAGAAAGACGACAAGGGAAAAGGAAAAATGACTATGGAAGAGATCAAAGATCAGATGAAGAAGAGATGGGTGAAGAAGAGTGATTCAAATGTTGGAAATAGGTTCTCACCTGATTCCAGTGCTGCAAATTCCTCTGGGAATTAAATTAAGGACTCCGACTTAAGGGGAGTTTTCATGCAAATCATTCTCTCCCCTACTAGAAGTTAGTGTCAGAAGATTGACAGATTGTCAATAGCTATATTTTGGTAGTGTAGATCTTTTTAGGAAGAGTATGAGCAAATTTGAAGATCTGCAGAAGATTTCTTGAGAGACTATTTGTGTGTGCAAGGTATCCAAAAGAATTAGGGCAAAGTGCATTTATTACACCAAAAGATTAGGTATGTGGATGATAAGAGGTGACTTAACTCTTTTATTTTTCACTTTGCATTTGAAGAGAAGAGGTCTGAAGTGCTCTGCAAGAAGATTGTCAAGCAAGATCAAGCGTCAAAGCAATTTCCCATGTGAAAACCTAATCCGGTGGTTGAGGTATTTATCGGTGAAATTTTTCAAGTTTGAAATTTATGAAATGGCTACTTCTGATGTGGTGACTCAATTAGTTGTAGATATTACTGAGAGAGCTTGGCCTGATTTTAAGAAACACCCGTTTATTTCTATGGAAGATGATCTGAAGAGTGCATTTTCATCGGTACCACACGGTGTTTTGTATATCAAGGATATTAGGGTTTACACTAACTGCAACATAGAGGAATTGGGAAGCTCTCATCTATTGAATATCTACAATAAGCAACTGATTGATGGGAATTTAAGGATAAAACCATAATTCCAAGTGTTGGAGGAAAAGGGTTTTGTGCAATTCGCCAAATTTTTTATGTTTGATGAACAAGAATGGGTCTGGTATATTCTTAGCATAATGCACGATGAGTTCATATGGTTGAAAAAGCCTTTCAAGATCACTAAGAATTCCATTAGGGTCGTAATTGGTTCATGCTCAACTAGTGAGCTGCCCTCATTGAATTCGGTGAAGAACCAAATTGTCAAAGACGCAACTGGATCAAAATTTGACAAAAGAGCCATGAAATGTTAATCCTATGAGGATTCGGTTAATACTGGGGGGGGGGGGGGGTGAATCATTATTAAGACCAATTAAAAATTTAACTCAAAATCAAACTTATTTCAACTTATCTCAGATCTGAAACTATATAACAAATATCTCAACTTTTGTAATTAGATCTAATAACCTCTTTACTAGATTTTCTTAACACATTAATCAAATCATTTACCAATACTTTCACCACCAAAGTAATCATATAAACTTGGTCAATTATCAACTCATTAACCTTATCAATAAGATCAAAAACTTTCTCAAACAACTTCTTATCAATACTGGTAACCTCTGATAAACTTTTGATAAAACATCATAACCGATTTCTCAAAAATAATGCATGAAATGAAATATAAACAAGAAAATCACATGAAAAACATTCCATACATGAACACCATAAGTTTTTGATGTGGAAACCCAAATAGGGAAAAAACCACGGTGGGCGTTGGCAACCACAAATATTTGTACTATTTCGAAGTACACCCTGTTAGGATCTTAGCCTTGTTAGAGGCTTACAATACGCCCGGTTAAGAGTAGACCTTGTTAGGAGTCACCCAGTTAGGGGACTTGCCTTGCAACTCGATTAGGAGCTTGATGATCTGTTAGGATCAACCTTGTGAGAGGATTTAACACTCTTTTGAGAGATTCCTTGTCAGGGGACTTAAATGATTAAGGTTGTTAGAACCTACCTGGTCAAGGGATTTAACCTGCTGCAATTGTCAGGGAACAACAGTAAGAAAATGATTTGTTTTCTTGGACTTCTCTACTTGCTTGATCTGATCAAGTTATACACAACACTCTGCAACTCTCAGACAGATTACACACTTCACTTGGACAACTTAACACATTCTCTAAGACCACCGACTCAATAAACATCAATTGTGTCAACATAAATAGCCATCTCAACTAGGTCGGCCACAAAACCTAATTACATCATGAATTTATAATAAGATCACAAAATATCATCGTAGATCGCTATCCAGATCATAATAATAAATTACAATGTAATACCAATCGTTGATTGATCATAACTCATCATGGAAATCCGATTTGTATCCTCAAAACACTCTCCAAAGCATTTTGCTAATTTCCAAGAAATTTTTCCTTGAATCACGCTAAAACAGCTATTAAATATTTCATGTGGGTTGTGTCATGTTACCAACTTTAAGTAGACTCACTGTCGATCACTGTCATAACATAAATCATTACCGGTTTGATGATTTCTTCACTAGTCTTTAAACCCTACTAAAACCTTAGCAAAAATTCATCATAAATTGAAACATGTCTTCTGGTAATCATCACAATTTTTGGTTCTGATCACATACATATTTCCATGATACAAGTTCACCATCTAAACCTCAAATCACCAATCATTGCCAATCGATTGATCCAATGAAAATAATTCTGCTTTACCGGTTAAAGTCCTAATTCACAGACTTTAGTTCACTGCCGGTAAAATCTGTCTTCTGGTAAACCAAATCACTTAGATGATAAAACAAAACATCAGGAGCATCAGTTGCCAACAATGACAACACAAATAACTGATAATGTCATCTAATCATAGAATCTCAATCTCTTCATCACAAATAGACTTCTATCTTTTACTGGTGCAGCCATCCAACTTCAACTGCATGACTTGATCTACATCAGTTATGCCAAATGCCAACAATCTCCTCCTTTGGCATTGATGGCAACACTAATCAGATATACCATCATCATCATCAACTTGCTTACCGATATCACATCTCTAATCACATTTTTGCTGGTTCACTTTTACATCTCCCCCTAAACCAATGCTTCATTCAATCTAATCTTCAACTTCTCACATGTATGCCAAATCTAATTTCTATTCATTTCTTCTCCCCCTTTGACAACAATGCCAAATATGTAAATGCATCACTTGTCTTTAATTTTGTTGCTGCCTTTTTCATCATCTCTGCTACATAAATCAAAAAATTATAATAGAGCATTAAATTTGAATTTTACATCAGAATTGCTCCCCAAAGGAGTAGCTCATACCTTCATCAATCCTTAGTGTAAAATAAACATGAAATCCACAGGATTGATGGATCTCTATCATTCTAGTTCTTCTGGTGTAGGGGTCTAACCCCTAGTTTACCTCTAAGAAACTCAAAAATAGCCTTTTGATATCATTTTGGTAAGGGTTTAGTAAAGATATCAGCCAATTGATCTTTACTCTTCACATACTCCATCTTCACCTCCTTATCTTGAACTCTTTCCCTTATAAAATGATACTTCAATTCAATGTGCTTGGTTCTAGCATGTAACACATGATTTTTATAAATGTTGATTGCACTTGTATTATCATAGTAGATAGTGACCAGTTCTGACATATCTATCTTGAATCCTTCTAGCACATGTCTCATCCATATTGTCTGCGTGCAATTCATGAATGCAACAACATACTCAGCTTCAGCTATACATTGAGAAACACAAGTTTGTTTCTTGCTCGTCCATGCCACTAATCTTCCTCCAAGTAGAAAAGCTCCATCGGATGTGTTTTTCCGATCATCAACATTACCTGCCCAATCAACATCAGTAAAGACATTAAAAGTAAAATCACCTTTATAGGGATACCATAAACCATAGTATATTGTGCCTTTGAGATACCAAAAAAATCTCTTCATAGCCACCATGTGACTTTCTTTAGGCTCTTTTTGAAATCTTGCAACTAATCCAACAACATGAGCAATGTCTGGTCTTCTATGGACAACATAATGTAGCTTTCCAATCATAGATCTATACTCTTTTTCACTAACAGTAGGGGAATCATCTTCCTTTGACAACTTGCAACCAGTCACCATCGATGTACCTACCAATTTGCAATCTTCCATGCCGAAAGTCTTCAACACTTATTTGATATACTTGGTCTGACAAATAAAGATACCACCATCCAATTTCTGGACCTGTAAGACAATAAAGAACTTCATTTCATCGGTTAGAGACATTTCAAATTCCTTTTTCATTATATCAGCAAAGTCCATACACATATCATCATTGCCACCAAAAATATATCATCAACAAACACTTCTGCTATCAACAACTTCTCTCCATCAATCTTCAAATAAATATTGTTGTCCTTACCGATACGTTGGAATCCAATCTTGATCAAATGTGCATGTAATCTCTCATACCATTCTCTTGGTGCCTGCTTAAGACCATACAAAGCTTTGTGCAATTTACACACCATGTCTTTATCATCGGTCAAGGAAAATCCATCAGGTTGTTCAATGTATACTTCTTCTATAATCCCATTTAGAAAGGATGACTTGACATCCATTTGGTAGACTTTGAATCCTTTATATGCAGCAAATGCCAGTAGCATTCTTACACTTTCCAATCTAGCAACAGATGCAAATGTTTCACCATAGTCCTCACCTTCCTCTTGATCATACTGTATACACCTAAAATTGGCTATGAGCAATTAAATAAATATTTATATTTATTTAATAATTATTCTTCTATTAAATAGTTAATTTGAAAAGATTAATTCATTTAATTCATTTCGTGTCTTTCAATTAATTAATATTTTATTAATTAATTCATCTATCCTATTCCTCTAGTTAATTAAATATCTAATATTTAATTATCTCCTCCAAGCAATTAAATATCTAATATTTAATAATTATTCTCCTATCCTATAGTATCAAATATTAAATAATTCTTAAATTATTTAATCCTTTATCCAACTCACCCTCCATCTCCACTTCATCTTCCCTTTGCCAACTCATCAAACATGTGGCTAAGGAAATTAATATTTCTTAATATTAATTTATCATTTATCTTCAACCTCCAAAATTAATGAAATTGTGTACGTACACACATTTCATAACCATTTCCTATATTCTCTCCAACACCCCCTACATCTTGGGAAGGACTTGAGTCCACTTGTCCTACCATGCCTAAATTTCCTCCAACCATCCCTAGATTCTCTCAGTCAGCAACCCAGTCAAGGTGAGATGAGTGACACTTGTCTTCTCCTTCCCCCTTTCTCTCAACCTTCACCTTTGCTCATAGCCATTCAAAATTGCAGATCTGATCAAGACCGTTGATCTAAGCCACATCATCTTATCCTCTCAAAGTCCATAAAACCAAGAGCTTCAGTTAAGAGGAAGTTAGTCTTCGAAATAGTTTTCAATCAATCATATGCATCTGTGAGTTTTTAAGCAATTAGCAAATAGAAAATATCATTTTAGCAATATAATCATATAGCATAATCATTTTAGCACAATCATGTAGCTTTGCATATCATACTATCAGTTAACTACAAGTTATCAGTCCATTCTTCACATGCCATCTTGGAAGCCAACGGTGCATTGTCTGAGAGCACACCATCTGCAACTAGGAATAGTGGAGTTAGGACACAATGAGACATAAGCCATGAAGGTAAAATAATGATTTATTTTAGTATGTATTTCATGTAGTTTCATTGGTGGATTTTGGATTTCCTGTATGCATTTTCATTGTATTTTGTGAAACTAACTTATTACAGGTAATATTCTAAGGATGAAATTCAAGCTCACACACATACCCTTTGCAGACTAACCTTGCCTTGTTTCTTACAATCCTTCCTTCTTCATCCAATTTATTTCTAAAGACCCATTTTGTTCCAATTACATTCTTATCCTCCTTTCTAGGAACAAGTGACCATGTCTAATTCTTCTCAATTTGATCTAATTCTTCATTCATTGCCTTCACCCAATCATCATCCTTTAGTGCTTCCTTAACTGTCTTGGGTTCAATTGTAGACATCAAACATGAATTCTCTCTAATCTTTATCTTGGTTTGCACACATGCATTCTTATCACCAATTATTTGTTCTTGTGAATGATTCAGTTTGATATATCTAGGTATTGCCTGTGTCGGTTCTGCATCTTCTTCATTGGGTTCTTCATCTTCACTGTCATCGCTCACTGGTTGAGCACCTAGTTCTGCATTTGTCGGTTGTTCATTATTCTTTGCTTTCGGTTCAATGATCAAAAACTTTTCCTCATTATCATCCTTTTCAGGTTCAAATCTGCTTGTACCTTCAGACTTATCAAATAAATCATCAACTTTTATATTAGCACTTTCAATAATTTTCTTAGTCCTCTTATTGTAACATTTATATGCTTTACTCTTAGAAGAGTAACCAAGAAAATTTCCCTTATTAGATTTTGCATCAAACTTCTCAGTGTACTTATTTCTCTTAATAAAACATTGACTTCCAAAGATTTTAAAATAACTAACACAAGGAGTTTTTCCATACCATAGCTCATAGGGTGTCTTATTGTTACCTCTTTTTACCAGTACCCGATTAAGAGTGTATACAATAGTACTAACCACTTCTCTCCAAAATATTTTGGATACATTACTCTGTAATAACATAGTTCTTGCAACTTCAACTATTGTTCTGTTCATTCTTTCTACAATGCCATTCTGTTGTGGTGTCCTCGGAGCTGACATCTGTCTCTTTATACTCTATTAATCACAATACTTAACAAATTCATCAGATGTGAATTCACCACCTTGGTCTGATCTTAAACACTTCAAGTTCTTACTTGTTTCCTTCTCAACCAAAGCTTTAAATGATTTAAATTTATTAAATGCTTCTGATTTCTCTCTTAGAAATGTTACCCACATCATTTTAGAATAGTGATCGATGAAAATCATGAAATACCTATCACCATAATAACTCTTTGTTCTCATAGGGCCACAAAGATCAGTATGTACCAAATCTAAACCATTCTCAGAAACACCATTCTTGCTCTTGAAAGAAATAGAGGTCATCTTACCAATTTGACAATCTTTGCATATCACACTATCCGATTTGACAAGTTGGGGTAATCCTCTTACAACACTTGACTTTCTTATCTTAATCAAATTATCAAAATTAACATGACAACATCTTTTATGCCATAACCAAATGTCATCCATTCTTGCAACCAGACAATTATTAACATTACTGTTCAAATGGAATAAGTTACCTCTAGTTTGCTTCCCAGTAGCAATCAGTTCATCATTACTTCCAAGAATTCTGCAAACTCCACTCTTAAATTCAAGCAAATAACCTTTATCATTGAGTTGACCAACACTTAAAAGATTATGCTTAAGACCATCAACCCAAAATATATCATCAACATTACTCTTTTCATTTAGAGAGATAGAACCTTTACCTTTCACCATGCAAGGATACTTGTTTCCAAATCTAACAACACCTCCATCAAATTCATTAAGGGTTATGAACTTACTTTTGTCTCCAGTCATGTGGTGTGAGCATCCATTGTCTATAATCCACTCATCACTATTCTCCATATGAGATACTAGTGCCTTTTTATCAGACAGTTCCTCCTTCACAACTACAAACACAATTTCTTCATTGCCATCTTCTTCTTCTGACTCCTCATCGGTCGCATCTTCATCTACTGCAACATAACAATGTTTCTTTCCCTTTCCTTTGAATCTTCTAAACTTTTCTTTCTTATCGGTGTTAGGGCAGTTAGCAACAATATGACCAATTTTATTACAAGGGAAACACTTGAAAGGTAGCTTTCCTCTATACTTACCAATGCCTCTTGGAAATCTCTTTGCTAACAATGCTTCAAGTTCCATCACTTGATTTTCACTTTCTTCATCTCCTCGGTTACTTCCATGACTTTTCCTACACTCATGATTTTGATATGTATCTTTTCCTTTTCTAGCAGATGAACCGGTAACAAAAGCTTTAAAGGCAGATTTTGTAGATTTTGTCACACTATTGTCAAAACTATTTAATTCAAGAGATGTAAGCTTACAAATAAATGAATCAATAGTTACCTTATCCTTTGAAATAGATCTAATTTCTTGGATTGTTGATACTCTTATAGCATACTGAGGTTGAAGAGTTCTTAGCATTTTACTTACTATTGTATCATCTTTGATTTTGCCTCTAGCACTCTTAATATTGCCAACAATTTCTTTGATTCTCTGACCATACTGTCCAATATTCTCTCATGTCATCGAACTTTCCTCTCAAGATTTCCTCTTTTTCCTTTGAACATGCTCATCTCCTCCATATATTGTCTCTAACTTTTCCCAAACCTCACCTACAGTTTCCAATCCTTGAACATCAATATATTTTAAATCAGATAAAGTACTTACAATAGCTTCTAGGGCTTGCATGTTATCTTTCTACTCTCTAAGTTCATCTGGTGTCAAGGGAGTAGTGGTAGGAGCAACATATGTTGTTTCAACTTGCTTCCAATATTGTGCACCAAGACCTTTAATGTAGATCTTCATCCCATCCTTCCAGATTTTTTATTTATCCTTGTTGAACTTGGGACCCTCTCTCTTCATCATCTTAAACTCCTCAGAATCTTTTCCTCAAGCAGTTAGGCTTTCTGCTCACAGAGGACTAAAGCTCTGATACCAATTGTTAATCCTATGAGGATCTGGTTAATACTGAGAGGGGGAGGTGAATCAATATTAAGACCAATTCAAACTTTAACTCAAAATCAAACTTATTTAAGCTTATCTCAGCTATGAAACTATATAATAAATATCTCAACTTCTGTAATCAGATCTAATAACCTCTTTACCATATTTGCTTAACACATTAATCAAAACATTTACCAATACTTTCACCACCAAAGTAATCATATAAACTTGATCAATTATCATCTTATTAACCTTATCAATAAGATCAAAAAAATTCTCAAACAACTTCTTATCAGTACCGGTAACCTCTGATAAACTTCTGATAAAACATCATAACTGGTTTCTCATAAATAATGCATGAAATGAAATGTAAACAAGAACATCACATAAAAAACATTCCATACATGAACACCATAAGTTTTTGACATGGAAACCCAAATAGGGAAAAAACCACGGTGGGAGTTGGCACCCACAAATATTTGTACTATTTCGAAGTACGCCTTGTTAGAAGCTTACAAAATGCCTGGTTAAGAGCAGACCCTATCAAGAGACACCCAGTTAGGAGATTTTCCTTGCAACTCAATTAGGAGCTTGATGATTTGTTAGGATCAACCTCATGAGAGGATTTAATTCTCTTTTGAGAGCTTCCTTGTTAGGGGACTTAAATGATTAAGGCCTGTTAGAACCTACCCGATCAAGGGATTTAACCTGTTGCAACTGTTAGGGAACAATAGTAAGAAAATGATTTGTTTTCTTGCACTTCTCTTCTTGCTTGATCAAATCCAGTTATACACAACACCCTGCAACTCTCAGGTAGATTACACACTTCACTTGGACAACTTAACACATTCTCTAAGACCACCGACTCAATAAACATCAATTATGTCAACATAAATAACCATCTCAACTAGGTCGGCCACAAAACCTAATTACATCATGAATTTACAATAAAATCATAAAAGATCATCGTAGATCGCTATCCATATCATAAAAACAAATTACAATGCAATACCAATCATTTATTGATCATAACTCATCACGGAAATTCGATTTGTATCCTCAAAACACTCTCCAAAGCATTTCACTGATTTCCAAGAAAACCTTCCTTGAATCGCGCTAAAACATCTATTAAATATTTCACGCGGGTTGTGTCATGTTACCAACTTTAAGTAGACTCGTTGTTGATCACCATCATAACATAAATCATTACCAGTTTGATGATTTCTTCACCGGTCCTTAAACCCTACTAAACCTTAGCAAAACTTCATCAAAAATTGAAACACACCTTCTGGTAATCATCACAATTTCTGGTTCTGGTCACATACATCTTTCCATGATACAAGTTCACCATCCAAACTGTAAATCACCAATCATTGCCAATCGACCGATCCAATCAAAACAATTCTGCTTTACTGGTTAAAGTCTTAATTCACATACTTTAGTTCATTGTCGGTAAACTCTATCTTCCGATAAACCAAATCACTTAGATGATAAAACAAAATATCAGGAGCATCAATTGCCAACATTGACAACACAAATAATTGATCATGTCATCTAATCATAGAATCTCAATCTCTTCATCACAAATAGACTTCTAACTTTTACTAGTGCAGTCATCCAACTTCAACTGCATGACCTAATCTGCATCAATTATGCCAAATGCCAACATGGCAATCAATGATATTTTGGAGTATGATGTCAGATTTGCTTCAATGGTGGTTGGGTATAATATTACTACTCCAATAAAGAGAATTTTGTATCCAAAACAATAATATATGCAGCTTACGAGATGGTCCGGGAAAATAAAAAGTATGACCTATGTTAGTTGCTTCGGAGTGAATTGATGAAGAACTTGGCCAAAATCAAGAAAGACAAGAAACATCCATTCAAATACGAAAATTTGATCCTGTGCTTGTTCTTCTACTTCATGAATGGAGTTCTAGGAATTGGTCAAGTCCCATGGGAATATTACAAACCTGTGGGAATGCAAACTAGAGAATTGTTGTATAACATTGGTGACACTAAGGCCTGAAAAGTTGTTTTATAGGGTTATTTCAGAAAAATTGAGAGTGAAATGCATTAAAGGGAAAGAATCCCCAAGTCAGTAGTTGAGAAGTATCACGACACCATTTACTTCATGGTGGATGCAAACTAATGTTTGATGGAGGTTGTTGAACCTAGGACTGTATGGATCATGCCTGTGGGGTATGAGGTAGATGAGCAAATATTGGAACTATATGCTCAACATTTGTTAAGCAAGCCGGTAGATCCCACTAAGGAGAGATTTGAGACTTATGCTGAGAAGAGCTTGAAAATGCACAAGCAATCCAAGAAGCCAGAAATTCAGAAGAAAGTGATGAAGTGGAAGCATATGCAAAGAGCATAGAGATCTCTAAGGAGGCTATTTGGGAAGAAAGAAAGAGAAACATACTACCTGCTGAGGAGCCTGTTAAGGAGAAGAAGGCTAAACTGGAAGTC